>NW_024883882.1:0-34987 GCF_019059575.1 Amphibalanus amphitrite
GTGACTTGGCGACTTGCTGACTGTGAATGAACTTTAACAAGTTAATCAGAAATGATGTATCAAATAGGCTGTCAAATGACGGCGCATAACGCCACCGTTTTTTGTTGTTGAAATATTTGCTAAACGCTAAGAAGGGGAATTAAAGAGCACCTGGCACGGCGCTAGTTTAACAGCGTTCAATTGAGTTGAGTTGGATTGGCTTGAATCATAAAATATTCAGTAAGGCAAATATCAGTTAAATCAGCAGATTATGTATCTGGAAAGAGGAAGCATGGTGCCCAGCGATATCCTCTTACATAATACTAACGTTTATGGCACGGATGAGGTCATTGACGCTGTCCTTCCATAAGGCTTCACCAGACTCTACCACATTCGGGCAGGAGCCAGAAGGAAGCCTGGACCGGGAACTGGAGGCTCGCGGCTTATTGAACTGAATAGGCTCACCGGGCCAGGCCAAACGTAATGGCGCTGGACTAAGACAAATAATCTCAAAGAGATGTTTACGGCGTCCTTTGAGAGTAAAACGTGACTGAAGGACGCGTGCGTGCCACCCCGATTGTCTTGTTTTCTTTGGTCACGTGTTCTCGAGAAGTTAGAAGTCTTGCGCATTACGTTGTGACCTTCAGCTGAGTGGAAAACTATTCACTATTTCCTTACAGGCAGTAAGTATGCATGTGTGCCATCTTGGATTTTACTTGCAGAGTTTCAATTGGCGGTTTTACAGCTCAGCTTCTTTCCCATTTCCCCCTCTCTGTCTCTCTCTTTCTCCCTCTTTCTCCCCTCTTTTCCTTTGTATCGTACATATTCAGGCTCCAAGAGACAGCTTGAACGTTTAACAAAAAGCACATTGGTGTAAACACCAACCAATAATAACTTTGGGGAATGACGTAAATGAAAATAATTACCTAACCTGAACGAAGCTGAAGAAGCCGGTCCTCAAGGTATGTGGAGAAAGTGTGTTGCTTGATGCATTTGCACTATAGGCAGCCTCCAGCTCTGTTTGTTAGGGCTCAAATACACGGTGTCCACTGTTAAACCTCTCGGTGGACAAGGAGCTGCAGCCGTAACTGTTTTTCATTTTCCCCATCATCAGGCGCTACTGGTCGCCGAAACCCTGCCGGCAGCTTCCATCAGCATCTCTGCGCTGTTCTTCCTCAAGCTGCCCGTGAACGTGCGGGTCTTCTTGGTGGTGTCGCTGTGTCTCACCAGCTACCTGGCCCTGGCCTTCTCCGCACACGTGTGGCTCGACTTTGCCGGCGTGCTGTGCGCCTCGGTCAGCCGGGGGTTCAGCGATATCACCTTCCTGTCGTACGCCGGACAATACGAGAGGTGAGGAGTGCGCGCGGATCGGTCACACGAGAGGCGTGAGGGATAAATGTGTGTGAATATGTGTGTGTGAGTGTTGGGGGAGGGGGGGGGGTCGTATGGGAGATGGTGGGTTCTTATACCGGGGTATGCACTGTGCTTACAGTGTGCAGACTGGCCATAAGTGCTTCAAGGTATGGTCACTGCTCCGTTTAACCCGGCAGTTGCTGGGGTATTTCGCCACCCACCCTTTGCTGGGGGGGGGGGGCGTTAAACGCCCCCAGCCGATAACTCGAGAACCAATAGGCGCAGCGAAACGCACGAGGCGGCAAACGAAAGAACGCGACGAGACGCTTCAGCTGAGTATTTTAAGGTTGAATTTTGAGGTCACAGGTCGGGTCAAGGTCAGGTCAAACACCTGAAATCGGGCTTTCAGTAGCATGGACTTCAGGACTTCGCAATGGGCGCCTCTCGTCATAAACTCTGTCAAAACGGTGCAAAATCCATCATATAAGGCCTACCAGAGTGTCAGCTCCATGTAGGAGTCAGTCAAGCATAGGTCAGTGTCAAGGTCAGGTCAACCGGGTAGGCACATAACCCCGAAAATCAATACTGATATTCGCAGCCTGTGACACATGTTTTATAGGTAATTTGGGCCGTAGAATACGATGGTCACATTCATTTTATCATATGTGTACGTGTTTGGCTCAAAAAGTTCAATTTAAGAAATGCATGTATCATGGTCGTGAAGTAGTCACGAGAAATTGCCAAGATTCAGTTCATGATTTTGGAAAATACGGAACGATAATCAATAATCGAAGATAGCCATTTGATTGTTTATGGTATTGGCAGTGTAATGGCGTTTACAGCATGTCTGTATGTCTATTCTGTGATTTTATATGATTTTTTGAACATATGCCGTTTTTGGTCGAAAACTCAGAAATCATGACGTCACTTAAACCTCGATATCTCAAAAATTTTCCGACCGATTTTTTTGAAACTTTGTCCCAATAATCTTCGATCAATTCCCTACAGATATCCAAAATTTGGCGCGCCTGCGGCGCGCCGTTTTTATGCTATGGCCCGGCGAAAAAGTGGGGGCGTTTAACGCCCCCCCAGCAACTCGCGGGTTAAAAGGTGAACGACGAGGGTCGGTCAATAGATAACAGGCTAGCGCATGTCTTCTGGCCTGCGTTTGTTTTGGTCACTGACCTAAAAAGTCAGACATGTTCAAAATAGCCTGACCTAACGCCTGTCCTTGCCATTTTCAGTCATCACTACAATCGACCTAGTCTTAGTACAAAAACACGTACATCGCCACACAGCGGGCCTAATTAAACGTTGAAATAGCACGCTGCATTTTTTATTCCATCGATAACACTACTAACGATCTGGCTGTTTGGCGACTTGCATGCAACCTCATTCCAAGTTCCACCCTAGCTTTTGTGTTTTGGTGAGAGCTGAAATACCATCGAAATGACATTGTTATGCGCGAAATGTGCTTAACAATGTCACAAAAAACACCAGATTAATACTCTTTCTTTATATCTCACTAGTCACTTCTCTTTACTTCATTTCACTTCAAGTGGCTTCACTTAACTTTACTTTATTCCTCCTATCTCTCCTCTCTTCTTCTTTTCTGTTCTGCTCTGTTCTGTTCTGTTCTGTTCTGTTCTGTTCTGTTCTGTACTGTTCTGTTCTGTTCTCTTCTCTTCTCTTCTCTTCTCTTCTCTTCTCTTCTCTTCTCTTCTCTTCTCTTCTCTTCTCTTCTCTTCTCTTCTCTTCTCTTCTCTTCTCTTCTCTTCTCTTCTCTTCTCTTCTCTTCTTCGTCTTCTTCTTCTTCTTCTTCTTCTTCTTCTTCTTCTTCTTCTTTTTCTTCTTCTCCTCTCCCTCCTCTCTCCCTCTCCCACTCTCCCCCTCTCTAACCCCCCTCTCTCCCTATTCCAGGGACGTTCTCTCCACCTGGTCATCGGGCACCGGCGCGGCCACGTTCGTCGGTCCCCTGATCTACTCCGCCATGGTGTCGGCCGGGTTCAGCCCGCGCAGGGTCCTCCTCACCATGATCACTGTACCCATCATGATGGGCCTCAGGTAGGTCGGGGTTTGTGAGCAATGAGCATGTGGGAAAGGGCCGCCTTCAGCTCATGTGAGACTCCAGTACGCTCATAGCTAAGCAATAAGCATTTGGTAAGCTATTAGAACGATCCGGTCAATATATCCATTATTTAACGCGAAGTTTTGGAAGACCTTTAGGTGGGTTCCCAAGAGTTTACAAAGGTAGGCTAATAATAGTTTTCAGCACTCTCTGGTTTTATCTCGGCTTTGCTCAGTGGAGTTGCACGCAATTTGTGCCACACCATCCGACAGTCAAATTAGTTCCGCATCATCCCACGTTTAGCGGACATCTTTGACGAGAGCCCTGGACCTCCGCTGATGATAGTTGTGCCCAACAAATGCTCCCCCTTTGTCTGCCAGTTTTTGGGTGATACTGGGCCACCCGCAGCCGTCGGAGCCGGGCCTGCAGATGAAACAGCTGCAGGCGCGCTCCATGCAGCCCGTGGAGGACAGCATCAAGACGAGGATGCTGCAGAGATTGCGGATAATGCAGGTGGGAAGAGAGGCGGGCCTCGAAGTGAAGATAGGGAGCCGCACAGTGATATGCGTAAAGATGCTGCTTAATTAATTACTTTACTTAAACCTGGTAGACAGTACCCAAATGTTTTGTTGATTTTCTTTACACTCAAAGGCTCCTCTTCAGATATTTCATATACTAAATTGTAAAACTCAATGACATTTAAAGAGATCAGATGCATTCAGAAAACAAGCGTAATGCCTGGAAAACATTAAACAGAATCGATGAAACTCACGTATAAATAAACTTTTAAGTCTTTGAAATCAATTTTTGGATTGCCAACCAGTCATGATCAGTCACAAACTTTCCCTCTTTATCCTTTTCGTCAATCGCTAGCATTGTATCAACCATTTTCCTCCTTTTCACAGACAGCATTTAAGCTGATTCTTCCGCTATGTGTATTTTACCTCGAGATGTACTTCATTGGCTCTGGGCTGGTAAGTATGTGCGGAAAGGCATATTGAAGTCATATGTAAACCCTGCCATGAGAGGAAAATATGAGCAAAGTGCTAATCCATATGATGTTCCATTTAGTACCATCTGCCTGCTATATAAATGGAAAGAAGTGTTAGTAAATAGATCAAATTGCGTCCAAGAAACGATCTAATGATGTACGTCTGGCCGGGTTCAGTTGGTACCAACTGATTATCATTCTCGCAAAACATGTGCAAAACGCTATGAAACGCTGTGGCAGGCTAGTAAACATGTCTAATGAGGGATTCGAGGGCTAGGGGGATGAAAGTGAATTTGCCGCGGTGCTATTTATGCTGCTGACTCTCGTGGATTGCCGTTATGCCAACCGCGCCTAGTTTCCCCATTTCGCTGTGTTTGTTCGGGGTTATCAATGGTTGCAGTGATTGCATTGGGTGCTAGCGATAGCAGAGTTTGCTGGGCATAAATTTTCCAGCAGTACTGCTGAGATAAATGCGAAAAGCAGCGGGGTGTGTTGATAAATGTTGAAACTAAATATAGCTTGAAGCATAACAGCTCAGACATGTAAGCACACCTGTTTTTCTTGACCCAGTGATCATGAGAGCTGTAACTTTCCATCAATATTGGTTCGTAGTAACTGGACGGGCAGGCGAGCCTGTATATGCACTTGGGAATGCTGGCTCGCCTGTCCTTCTATGTAGTTCCTACGATACCAAAATGTCAGCAAAATACAAGATTTTCACCAACATCCTTATGCATCTGGTTATTTTTAGCAACTGATACTCGCCATTGTGGTGAGTGGCATAAGCTAGCGTGATTACTTTTCAGCGATTTAATTAACAGCTATTGCACTGTTGTGTTTTTCAGCTGGAGCTGATATATTTCACTGGCGGGGTCTGGCTGACCCCGTCTCAGCAATACAGCTGGTACATCACCATCCACTGCTTCGGCGTCATGGTGGCCAGGTCGGGACACAAATGGTTCCACACGGACAAATTGTGGTTACCCGTGATATACCAGGTGAGTCTGAAGTTCTACGCGGACAGCTCGTGGCTATCCGTTATGTGAGGGTGTGCAGTTCAACACGGACGGTTAGAGGTTGTCTGTGATTTTCACTTCAGGCCGAATTTTACACTTCGGATTTTATCTATTTACGGTCACACTGTTGTAACTCTGTCGTGAGAATCAATGCTCGCTTTATCTTTCAGGGAGATATTTATTGCAGGCCTTGAACCAATTAGCAGTAACATGAGATGCTGTGCTGCGTTTCCAAACGCAACCACCAACTAAATCGTCTGGCCGCTTTCGGGGCGTCACGATCAAGTTGAAATTCCACAAGCAGCCCTTTGGTTGTATCATATATGTAGTTTGAGTAGAGTGGCAAACATTCCCAGCCCAACGGAATCATACACCAAATCCCCTGTTTGCAGTTGAACCAAAAATAGCACCTCATAGTTTGGCGTGGTAGCTGTAGAGTTAGCCGAGGCGTTGGCTGGATGGTACTCGTCTGAACTGGAGAGGCAGAGAGCCCTCGAATGCCATTTAAAATGGCAGTTGAAGTAGATCTTCAGATGCCGTTTGAGGCGAGCTGCATTTGAAGGGTACAAGGAATCCGCACAGCCACACGAGCTTATGCGTTTGAGCTCAGCTTAAACCTTTTGGGATGAAACTGAACAAGCTCACTCCATTGAAATTGAATTTCGTCGCGGCGCTAAGTCAAAGCGTTGCCAGTGGATGGTGTCGTTGAGAGCGCCGTTCGCAGCTGGAAGGGGCCAGTTTCGCTGGTGACCCGCTCCGGTGACCCGCGAGACAGAAGGTCAGTGGGCCATTGGTATTGATCGGGTACAGCTGCAGACCACAGCGGAGACCACAGCGCGGCCCGGCGGGCCTCTGAGCGGTCCTGGGACCTGCCCGGCTCCCCGGCCGCCTTGCTCGTAAACTGCCGACTATGGCCGCGGCCGCCGACCAGCGCCGGCAAACGGAGACGGCCGGCGAAAAACAGGCGGCGTGCTTTAACTACTGACGACCCGCGGACGGCGCAAACATCGCGTGTGGGTCGCTCGACCGGCGCCAGCGCCGAGCTCGGCTCAATTATAGAACACTGGAGAACGAGTTTCAGTCATCTTTCTTTTACAGTGTGGGCGACAATGGGACAAACAGTATTGAATTTGGTCAAGTGTTTCGTTTTTTATGAAAATGATAAGCGGTGGCTTTGCATAAAATAGTGATTTTTATGCTACGAGCTTGACAGCGTGGTAATTACTAATGCGTGCACTGTTGTTCTGTGGAGCTCCTGAAGCCTCACTTAGAAATCCAGTGACCTCGAGGTTAGAAGCAGCTTCCGTCAGAAATAAGAATTGTGAAATGTTAAGTCGTACGAACACCGTCTCCGTGATTTCCAGCAGCCAACTAATTCATTTTGATAATGCTCCTGGCTCAGGGGCGTCGTTTTGTATAGGCCTGGGAGTGCCCGAGCACTACCAATGTTCAGCTGAGCACTACCAATGTGTTGTTGAGCACTACCAACATTTTTCTTCACTTAATGAGAAAATTGCATTCAAACATGTCATACAAATAAAATGAATGAGGTTCTTATGTATAAAATCAACATGATAGCAAGTAACTTCAATGGTAAGTGGTAACTATTGATAAAAATCTATAGACTTACTCCACAAGTAGATTGAATTTGAATTGGTTGACCAATTCAATCTTCTTGTAGCGTACCTAAGTCCATAAATTTCCATCAATATCTAGGTATCATTTTCACTTTCCACATCATGTCATTACGTCAAGTAATTTCAAGTTATGTGGTACCTACCTACCTACCTACATACCTACCAAGTTTCACAAAAGTCAGGGGCGTCGTTTTGTATAGGCCTGGTAGGGCCCGAGCCTTACCAATGTTTATTTGGGCCCTACCAATGTTCGCTGAGCCCTACCAATCTTTTGTCACTTATCAGTTGATAAAAAATCAAAATAAACAGATAAGCAAATATTAAATAAGCACATATGCAAGTACATAAATAAGGCTCTAGCCACAGTAGGTGCATGTAGCAGGCTGACAATGAGGTTTCACGTGTCTAAGACTCCGGTCCTTAATGGATTTTAAGAGGCTCGAAAACGCAATTGGTTATAGAGGTCCATAACTGCCTCTGAGTCCCGCATACCACGCGACCGCCCCTAATAGACCCCGATCCGTCTCCACACCAGCCGCTGGAGGCCCTACACCGACTTCGGAAGGTGCCGCAGTGCTCCAGAATAGGCCATAGGTATATTGATTTGAGTGGGTGATGCAGCCTGATTCCCCAGGGTTCAAAGCCAGGTCATTACCGCATCAGACCCCGAAAACTGAAGCTCGTAACTACGAGGGGCGTTCAAAAAGTTTCGGGCCGAACAATGAAGGAGTTGGAATTTTGGCCTGCAAGGCGGTGTGTTAAATGATGTGTTATTGGGATGTCCACTTACGCAAATTAAGTAAGTGGCCATTAATTAAGTCTCTTCTGTGATAGATTCGGGCTTCTATTCGTAGCATAGTTCGCCATTTCGGATAGGATGGGCGACGCCCAGAAGAGAGCAGTGATTCGTTTTATAGTAGTTAGTGCAGAAAAGGCACCAAGCGTTAACCCTCGCCCTGGGCATTTTTCATAACACGGCCTGGCAGGGGGAGGGGTTGATGCGACCCCCCTCCGCTCGTCAACTTTCCAAAACAGGGGCACACAATTGATGATGTGCGTCCATTCGATAAACATCGAACATCGAGGAGAGGCTATAGGGAAGCTGACGTAAAGTGTGCACCTGATCCGTGACCACGCACCTGCGTACATGGGCGGGATGACGAACAGTGAAGCGATGAGCTTCGAGTTGTCGCATCCACTTTTTCTCTCCGAACCTTGCACACTCTGGTTAGTGGTTGCCACCTCTTCCCCAACATAAGAAAATTAGCAGCGGCAACCTCGCTAACAGCAGGGAGACGAAATCAGCCGTCTTGGACGTGCAGGATGGGTCCAAAACCCACTTGGTTATGGAGGCCTTGAGGGCTCTCGCGAAGCGCTGCGCGAAATGTGTTTGTCTTAACGGTGTTTATTTGAATAAATGAACTTTTTGGTCTAATGAGTCGATGCTAGTGTATCTCTCTGCTCCTTCATGGTCGGGCCCGTAGCTTTCTGAACGCCCCTCGTACTGTCATCCTTTTATTTTGGCAAGCAGGTCTTTCTAACTATCGTTGTGTTTCCAGTCCTCGTTAGTTGTCGAACCCTTCAATTGGCGTGGGTCTTCAAAACCGTTCCTGGCCCCGCAGCCGTCTTTTTTAGTCGGCTTGGGCCCTCAAAGCTGTTCCTGTCCCCTTTCAGCACAGCCGTCCTTTTAAGTCGATGTGGGCCTCTTTCAGAATGGCGTGCATTCCTCCGACACTATTGCCTATATAACTGCACGTTTTGTGCATGGCGTCCGCTGTGGACCCAGATTTCCAAAGTTTTTTTTTTGTGTTTTTTAAGATTTCGGTTAGTCTTGTCAATGACCAGGGCGAAAAATAAGTGGCCGAAATCCGATGAGAAAGGCAGATTTGGGGGTACCCTACCGCCCCGTCATATATGGCCAGCCGCCGCCTTTGGGCACTACCAATCATTTTCGGAAAACGACACCCCTGTCCTGGCTATTTTATTGTTTAGTTTATACATTCCCCTAACGACCTCCTAAAACACAGATACCGCTAAGCTCTTAACACACCACACCAATCATTTAGCGAACCTGCTGAAGTGCTGACAGAGCATCATATCATTTTATGTGACACTGGTTGAATTTGTTAGCCATACATGGCTAGACTACAATTTCATTCCCAAGGACACAGTCATAGCTCCCACAGGCCACTAAGCCCACAGCCACACAGGCCAACATGTCCCACAAGTGAACCAGATAAGTGGATTCCGTGTCGCCAAAGGCCACCAGCTGGGCTCCCTCGTGCCGCGCTCCAGAGCGCGTCTGATGATGATGAATGAGACTCGCGGAGGGAAGTCAGAGGGCCGGGTCACGAGGGGTGAACCCGAGGGTATCACGAGAAGTAGAGAGGCGCTGGAGACGGGAAATGTTACGGTGTTCATGCGAGTGCTGTTTATTGTTGTTAATTATAAGAATGTGATCAAACTAATCAGGGATACTGGGAGAACTACAAATAAGGCCGTGATGTGATAAGGAAATAGTAAATGTTTTTGGTAACAGAAATTGGCTTCGACCGACTCCAAGTCAATAATTGGCTTATATCTTATTTCCGCTTCTCTTGGTCTCTAATCTCAGACATCACTTTAGCAACAATCTGCCATTTGCCACTGCACGAATGCCCGGAGAGGCCACGAATGGACCATTATTTATCAACGGCTCTTAGAGCTGGTAAATGACGGCCACCGTGGAGCTGCACTGGTGGCCTTTCGATGTTCGCGGAAAAGCCGCAGTTCGTTCTGGTTCTCGGGTGTTTCTATAACAGTATATTAGCGTTATGTAAAGCCATACTCATTTCAGCGTTGAAATCAAAGGCAAGAATACGAAAAGCACAGCAAAAATGTAAATATAATGCTAGAACGTTGCATATCTGAATATCTTAGCTGGATATCTGAAAGGTCAGACGAGCCACCAGACCATATCAACCCAAAGCGGAACTGATGCAGTCTAAAGAACATATGACTTTATTTCGAAGGGCTTTTCCGTGAACACTATTGATGAAAATGAAAAAATCCTGGAGTCTGTCAACTCCAGAAGCACGTCACCTCCTCGTTCCAGAATTATACATACGTTTGTAATTGTCCAGGCTAAACAATATTGCCACGAAGCTACTTGCGAGAATTCTCTATCTAACGTTTTAAATACTTCATGCAGAACTCTTTCACTTATTCAAAGCACATAAGCTTCTTTTCTGAGTCTGCTTTTATTGTAGTTCCGGTGCACCATACCTACTTTCCTGTGATTGGAAAAGAAGCCCAGAAAGCTCTATGTAATCAGTTGATGGAGAGCAGATCACCGTTCTTTTCAGAACATTTGGCGTGGATCATGTTACTGAGTGCAGTAAATATGTTTGTCCGTGAGGTTGTTAATGGTGCCTTTGTGTGCCACTTGCGGGCTGTTTAGAGTGTTCCACTATTGTGCTGGGTTGCGTGACGGTGTTTGTGCTTGGCGTCTGACTAGTCCTTCTCTTTTCAGAGTATGGTACTCGTCTTTCTCTTGTCGGAGGCGCATTTCCGTTTTCTGCCGAGTGTTTGGATTATGTTCGGCATTCTACTGATCCAAGGCCTGGTAGAGGGCACCGAGTTCAAGTCGACTATGTTCAAAATCTACAACGAGGTAACTCACAGCTGTATTTATTGTATACGATTGTTTTTATGCAAAATGAAATAGCCTCATATGTTTTTGCCCGTCTTGAGATAAAGAAAAGTTGACATTTATTTTACGTTGCTGTTTTGGAAGTTCAAGACTGGACCAAATTTCAGCCACCTTAGGAGCTGATGTCACGATGTAAATAAGTTGTTTTTGTGTGTGTGTAAAATAGGTACATCTATTTCCCTATTTTTACCCTCTTTCCTATCCTTCCCCACCTCCCTCCTTCCTCTCCCTCCCTCTTTCTATCTATCTCTCCCATTCCCCCTTCCCCCTTGCCTCCATGTCGGGAACGCTATCCATTGTGCCTCTGCCCGTCTCCGACGTCGGACACTGATTGCCACCGCTCCCGACTCTCTGTTCAGGTGGACGAGGCAGACCGAGAGGAATGTCTGGCCATGATGCCGGTGGCGTTTTTCTTTCCGGCGGTCATGTCCGGCCTGGCTGCCATCCCCGCTCACACAGCCCTGTGTCGGCTGCGCTGAGGGGTCGGGGTCGACGCGACGCGGCAGCGGTGGCGACGTAAGACGAAGGTGACGACCGGTGATGAAGTTAGACGACGGCGACGACTGGGGACGAGTTTAGACAACGGCGGTGGTTGGTGATGTTGTTCGACGGACAGACGGCTGGTGATGACGTTAGACGAAGGCGACGGCTGGGGCTAGACGGACAGACAGCCGTTGACGAGGTCAGACACAGACGGCCGCTGATGATATGGGCGGCGCGGCTGGCGACGGAAGAATGATGACCGGGAGGCGGTGATCGCGTCCGGAGGACGGAACGAAGGAGTAGATGTACGAGCATGCGGAACTGGGTTCCGCAGTTCCGCTCGTAATCATGCGGAACTGGGTGTGTGATTTGTGGGCTCCAGATATTTGTTGGGTGTCGGATGAGTTGGGTGGTGACAGGAGCAGGTCAGGGGTTCTGGATTTCCGTGGGTGTTCACAATGTGATCGCACTCTGCGGCGGCTGTCTGTTCGAATGCTGGTGCCAGAGTTGAAAGCTTGTCCGATCTGTCCGAGCTTTGTGCCTTATGTGGTGACATTTGTTCTGCCGTCCATATCAGGCCTGGGCTAATGATCACAAACCATTTCCGGTACTTGGAGTGCCTTGGATGTTTGCTTTTTGCTGTCACTTATAAGCGTCAGTACTCAGTGCCTATCGTTCCGAAATTATCAGACTGTACCGGTGAATAGTGAGTTGGCCATTTCAGTATCGTGCAGGTCATTGTATGCCCACAATTCTCTCGTCGAGAAATTAAATACACCTGCCTTTAAAGAGAATCATCAACATCAGGTGTCATCCATCACTGTTAAACGGAGGAGCTGGTACTGCTTCCATGCAGAGTGTTCAAAGTGCTTTTCATTAAACTCCAGATTCTCACGTCTCCTGAAGCATGGCGACATGTCATCATTTTCAATGTTGCACGGCCTTTACCATGGCACTGGCTATATACGGCCTTGGGCACTGGTAGTTGATACTGATGCACCAAACGCACTGGGGGTGTGTAGACGTGACTGTGTTTGCTTGCTTTTTAACACATGTGCACAGGGGTGCGAATGTATATGGCTGTCATATTTCACACCCGTTTGATTGCTTGTGATTCAATGGAACATTGATTACACGCCTGCAATACATGTGCATTTATTGTGCAACCTTGTGTTTTTACATGACAGAGAAGGGCACAAGGGTTCTACATACATACATACATATAGGGCAGCTAGAGTCGAGGCCACTCAACCACTTGCATCTTTTCTCAAATCCAGAATTTCTAACCTAATTTCAAACGCACCAGCGAAACTATGAGGATGCTGGTTATAAATAAGAAAAAGAACCTGCATAGCTAGGTACTCTTAGGTCAGTGGACACTAGCACTATACATTACCAGGGCCATTGCAACCTCTCGACATTGTTGCGAAGAGACTAAAAAGGGTTGTCACTTTATGCGCTGTGAGCCATCCTCTTCTATCATACCTTTATCTTTGTTTCTTTTATCAAGCTAATGAAAAGCATTCGCAGTTGGCTTTGAAGCAAAGTGCAGCACTTGTCGCAAGAACTCCGATTTAATATTGTCACTTAAGGATCTGATTTGATTTGTAACTTTCAGCATAGGATAATTACCAAATGGGATTTTATATTTGATTGGCCAAAATCTAAAAATGACTTAAATTGAATGCCTGGCACGAAAACATAGTAGCGTTATAAACAGGGGTACGGAGCCGGAGCCGGAGCTGAAGCCGGAGCCGCCGGAGCCACCGGCGCCGGCACATTTTGCCCGGAGCCGGAGTCGGAGCCGGAGCCGCCATGACATTTCACCCGGAGCCGGAGCCGATTTTTTTTTCTCCGAAGCCGGAGCCGGAGACGGAGCTGTCTGAAATTTCCACGACTCCGCATCCCTGGTTATAAATTCGCTATACCGTAGGGAGGGAGTCATTCACTTGCAATACTGTTGATAGTAGCCGTTTGCACAATGGCTATCTGGCACACATTTGGCTCAGATTTGGTGCAGATTTAATGCAAATTTGATCAAATTAGGTTCATTGTCCTTCTTAAAAGTTATCATTTTGTGTTTTACAGTTGCTTATATACCCGACTTTTCACATTATCAGACATGATTTTCGATTAAAACAATGAAATAAATTCTTGTCATGAAGATATTTGCTCTAAAAGAAGTGGTGCAGATTTGGTCAAGCTCGGTGCATTCGCCAGATAACCCGTCATGAAAACGGCTATTCTGTTCAATCCATGGACAGCTGCTCCATTCCAATAAAACCTCTTGTAAACATCGCCACCTCTCAATGTGACTTGCATCATGTTCAGCATGGATTATTCAGTCCTGAATGCTCGTCGCGGCACGGCACCAGTGTCCGCACAGGTCCATCGGAAGGGGCTGTCTCTGGGGGACGAATGGTATCCGGCCCTGACCACCGGTACGTACCGTTCTGTTCGTCTGTCGGCGACAGTCTGTCTGTCGGCGAGACGATCTGTATGTGACAGTCTGTCTGCGTTCGATGGGCTGATTATGGGGAACCGATCGACATACCGGGAATTCGGAGGGCTCCCTCAGCAGCTGTCATGGAAGAGAGAATGAGGGAGAGAGAGAGAGAGAGAGAGAGAGAGAGAGAGAGAGAGAGAGAGAGAGAGAGAGAGAGAGAGAGAGAGAGAGAGAGAGAGAGAGAGAGAGAGGGAAGGAAGAAAAGGAAAAAAAAACGAAGGAGAGTGAATAAAACATGCACGCCGTGGCCCCGGCCATTTATGTAGTTTTGCAGAAGTCTCTCAAGTTTGTAGAAATGGTCACTGGTTCCCAAATGAAGTGGTCAGGTGAGTAATAACGTTTGCGGGTAGCGTACCCATTGCACAGACCAACTTCATGTGTTTGTAGCATTGCAGTCAGTAAAAATGACCTCATTTTATATAGTACTAAAAAACTACATGACTCAAACAATAGCCACCCTCGAAATTTGTAATGATCACAGTGACAGAGTTAGACATAAAGTTTTACGTCAGTGAGGCAAAAGGAAGCCTGCGCCTTGTCATACAATTCTATCGCCTCTTTTTCTGCATTCGCATTCGGGATCATTCTAACCTTGGAGGTGTTTTTTATTCATGCTTACCCACGGGACGTGCAGAAAAGCGACTTACTTGGTATGCATTATCCTACATTGGATGTGCCTCAGGGCGACGTGGGACCTACGCTCCTATATCCCGTAATGGTCTGCCAGTCCCGCGCACAATACACGTGTCGTATACCAATCATTTTGTAGTCAAATGCTACTGCCACTATTTACGAGTATGGTGTTGCATGCTTCAAACTACATGACGCGATTAATTTTGTGGATGTATATTCAGTTAGAGTGAAATCAGAATTATTTTCTTACGTAATGCTTCAGCAATGACATTTATGTAAAAATTTAACTCGGAGCAGGGCATATTTTAAGGATTTTTTACTGCGTC
Source organism: Amphibalanus amphitrite (assembly GCF_019059575.1). Lineage (NCBI taxonomy): Eukaryota > Metazoa > Arthropoda > Thecostraca > Balanomorpha > Balanidae > Amphibalanus > Amphibalanus amphitrite. Next base: position 14,684 of record NW_024883882.1, read on the forward strand.
CCAAAGGTGTCATAGGGCACATGCTTCCATCGGAAAGGGCACATTGCAAGCGAAATAGTAGGTATATAATGCAAGTGAGATAATGTACAGACAGATACATGTGTCATTGTGTACTGTGCTGGTGAAGGGCAGCAAGCGGGATATTGGGAGCGGGTAATTGCTTTTGGCCAGTATCGAAATTCTTAATTGTGGGACGCAGTGGTCCAAATTTCGCGAGGGCTACGTCCCAAAGGCAGGGGGCTGCGTCCCAAAATGGGACGCAGTCAGTGTGTTAAAATATGCCCTGACTCGGAGTGAAACCATTTTACAACTAAGCATGCTCCAAATATGTATTCCATTTTCGGCACTTTTGCATGAGAAAATCGTTACGATTTTTGCTTCTTTATCAGCACTTCTTTTCATGTTATTGAACTGAAAAGCAAATATTTCACATCCACTTTCTTGATTGTCTGGACTAGACAGAAAACATCAGCAAGGCTTCTCCGACCTCCCGTCGAGACATTCTTGCAAATTAATTCTTCCTAGAACTCATGGAGGCAAGCAGCCATTGGACCATCTTGCCTCTTGTGCTGTTTCGCTGCATCGTTACCTTTATCGGTCTCTCATCTGGCGGCGTATATCCTGTCCGTGGGGCTCTCAGCCAGACGGGACAGGGTGGCTCCGATCCCACCGGAAACCTCCCGGGGCGCAGCCGCAGCCGACACGGAGCTGGGCCAGCCCGGGAGCGCGCAGTGCCGCGCCGGCTCGCCGGTCGGCCGGACCTCTGACAGCGCCTGGGGGTATACGGTGTCACCGATAGCGCCTCTAGATAGGCCGTGCCGCTCGACAGCGTGTAATAGCTTACGCCGCTCTACTGCGCCTGGAGGTAGGCTGTGCCGCTCGGCAGCGCCTGAAGGCAGACTGTGCCGCTCGACAGCGCCTGAAGGTAGACTGCGCCGTATAACAGCCTTTGAAGTTAGACTGTGCTTCACGACAGCCGTGTGCCCGCACCGCCCGAAAACGCCTGAAGGTAGACTGTGTCGCAAAACAACGCCTGTGAGGTAGACTGTGCCGCACAACGGCCCCTGAAGGTAGACTGTGCCGCACAACGGCCCCTGAAGGTAGACTGCGCCGCTGCACAGCGAGTTGCGTTTCAGCAGCTTACTTGCAGGAAAAATATACACATTATTGACCCTGAAGGAATAATCAAGGGTTCGGCGTCTGGGAGTGCATATTTAGGTCGTTATACCTGTTGATGATACCGTCACACGGCACAAGCGGAAGAATGCGCCGGCGAGGGCGGCCGGACGGGCACCCGGTGCTGGTCTCCATAGCAGCGGCGATTGCTCTACTGGTCACACCTCGTGCTGCTCAAGGAGCAAGGTAAGAGTTATTCTGCCCTCTAATTATTTAACACTAAAATGGCCTACATTTTTGTCTTACTAAACGTGAATAAGTTATGATCCACAGTCCACACTTATACCAGCCGTCATTAACAGCACTTGGGAATATGTATACTCGCACGCATATAAATGATAGGTTGTGATGCAAAACATGAATAAAACGCAAGTTTAAATTGTATACTCGCGAATGGATTTTCAACATATACAGGGTGGGGCAGCATAATCGGGAATGCTTTTTGGGCTCTGATCATGAGTAGGCATGGCATTATTTTTATAAATTATATTATGGCAATGAAACGCCCAAAAGTTGTGCATCATCTGACATGACTACATCCATGAGCATGCAACTTCCTGGAAAAGAGCAGCAAAATAGTTCGACGGTGCTCCAAGTGCTTTGCGCGCGCCCATAGACACTAATGTTAAACAAGTAAAACAAGAACATTTTGTTTAAAACCCTGCAATTCCACGTAAAGGTTGCTGGGCAGGTCAACGTGTTATCACGGACGATAAGGATTGTGTGGGGATACTTAGGACAACAGGTTAACGTAATCGTCGTAAAATAACTCTTAGCAGAGGACATACAAGATGACTCACTTGAATATAAGGAAGAAGCACTTGAGCATATTAAAAAGAAACAATGTTCAAAACTTCAGCGACAAAAAATCTTATCACCGACTGGAATACGATAAAAAAGAATGGCATGCCATATAGGGGATTGTATCGAGAATATTCCAGCGGTCATGCAAAGTAAACATCCTGTTGGGGTGATGGACCTATGGGTGGTCTTCAAGGGAGGTGCACGTGGTGCACCCTACTTCATCGAGCCCGGATAAAATGAGCACCTCTGGTAAATACAACCGCACTCTGGCAGACTCACGTGGAGCCGTCGGAAGAGAGGATCACTGACGGTCCAAATCACGTCTTACGAGGACTCTGTCCGTGCTGGTACTGCAGTGAGGACGACATGTTATTGTGTAGGGCACCTCCACCTGAGATGAACCAAAAACTTCTGGTCCTTCAACTCCGCCGATTTAAATCCGACCAAATTCTTTACATGGAGCGTTTTTTGGTAGAAGTTTAATGAACAACTTATCATCAGTAAAAACAGTCTTCAGTGCAAGGTACGAAGCTGATGGGCGATCATGGACAAGCAGGAGGTTGCACGTGCATGCGCGTGCTTTTGGACCCGCCTTGAGAAGGTCATCGACGCCGAGGGCGGTCAAATAGGATGAGGGATAGGTAAAAGGTGACCGATTGATAGGATGTTGCTAAAATAGTGCTTGGAGCTATATTTTTAGATTCATGACCAAATAATCCCGTTTGATATTTATTCCCGATTATGCTGCCCCACCCTGTACGCACAAATAGTGTGTGCTTTGCCTTCTTACCCGGGAACTGAAACAAACCCAGAAGAAGGGCAATTAGCTACACAATTCGCCTACTAATTCGCCTAATTATTGAAGTCTGTTATTTACGGCATATTGCAATATGTACATTGGATTATCAGGATAGGATTATGGAATGGACATCTAACCATTCATGCATCAGACACGTTGAGAAATATAACACAAAAACCTTCGATATGCGCTATAATTTTGGATATATGCTTACTAACTACTTACTTCCTTGTTCTTTCGTTTTAAATGAAACACAAACGTTGTTCCACTTATCTGCGATTGTCGGTAGAAAGCAAGCCTCACGAAATTTTCCAGAGATATCTAAGAATGACCTAAAGACATCTGAAATCAAGCCGTCAGTACAATATAGTACAAACCACAAAGCGATGTTAGAAATATGGGCTCCTGATATTGGACAGACCGCAAACTCTAGACAAAATCTATGGCCCTGCTGAGTGATTTACATTTAATTGAATCTCTAGCAAGGCTTTTATTGGCCTTCTGTGAAATGTCGGACCTGAAAAATATGTCGGACCTCGGTGGTTGCGGGAATGCCGAAACTTGGGTTTGAGATATGAGCTCATTGTTGGTCAACACAACAACTAAAAAAAAAAAACATAGATCACTCAAGAAAGAAACATGACAGGCGCTACTGCGATATGAAAACATTTTTATCGATTCAAATTGCGAACAAAGCTTTCCTGAAGTATACAGTGATGAAATTTATGCGGAAAGCGTCCCCTGGTGCGTTGTCGAATGTTTGGTGAACAATACTTTTGTCCGTGTCGATGCGCACCCATTTAACCCGGAAAGCGGTGGGCCCCCCGGCCACCTTCCGCGCGTTGGGGGAGGGGGGAAATTTTTTGACCCCCTCGTATCTTCGAAACTATTGGACGGATCCGGAAAATTCAAACGGCGTTCGATAGCCCTGTCAAATGTGTTGAGGGAACTCGAATTTTATTGACATCAGGGTCACCGATGACGTCACAGGTCAGGTCAAAGATAAAATGTTTCGCCGTTCACGCGTCTTCTAGGGAATGCGCTATAACATCGAGTAAAACGCATTTTGTCGAAAATCAACGATAGGGCGTAAGTTGCCTAGTACATATGTTGCTATTGGAGATCACTGACAATACCAGGCCAGGTCAGGTCACCAAAGGTGAGCACATGAACCCAACTTTACTAGGGTTGTGCGATGCATGTTTTATGGCCAATTTTTCATTTCCAGCTTAATGGTGCTGGTTATTAGACCATCAGGTACGGTTTAGGTCACTTTCTGGTGGAGGTCAGGTCAATGTCGGGTCAAAAAAGGTCAAATTTCAAAGTTGATAGTTTTGCATAAATAGGTATTGAATCGAGGCAGCTCGTCACGGCGAGTCTAATGGCGGTCTTTGTTTTGCGCTACGTGGTCTAGAATTGCTAAAAATGGAGTTTGAAAAGTTGACGTCATCAATTTTGAACATTTTTTTTTCGCTATAACTTACCAAAAAAAGAGGTATCGATCTCAAAGTTGGCATTGGGATAGAAGGCGGTAGGGGCTATCACATATATTCCGCTCTCTCGAAATACAAAAACTTTTGGAATTTTACCTATTATATTCAAGTAATAACTTTTTTGATTTTTTGGGGTCAAAACCCCCCAAAAATATAAAAATCTGAGACATTATTTTTGTAGCCCTGTTAATTCTACACCTTTTATGTCCAAAACATTTCTCTGTATCTCTAAAGCTGTAGGCCTGACGCCTGACGGCTCTTCCCGCGAAACTTTTTTTTGGGTCGAAAGTTACTCGGAGTTACTCGGAGGGGGGATGTTAAGCCCCCCATTTTTTTTTCTCGCCGCACTGTACAAAAAAAGACGCGCTGCATGCAGGCACGTCAAATATTGGCTACCTCTGACAACAGACTACTGCATTACTGATATGGAGATTGGAGACTACAGACTGATGACATGGAGTAGTCTATGCTGTGACAAATTGGTGAAGGTTTTCTATAATATCAAATATGAAAAAAGTACAAACAAAAATCTTTCGGATTTTCTTTTCTGAGAGTTCAAGTTTTTTAGTGACGTCAGGATTTCGTAGTTTTCGACCAAAAGTGGTAGATGTTTAAAGAAACATACAATACCACAGAACCGAAGGACAGACATACCGTAAACGTCATTAGACTTCAAATGCTATACTCATTACTCAATCAAATGGCTATCTGAGACTTACATAATCGCAGAAAGAGTAGTGAGTGAGAGAGAGAGAGAGAGAGAGAGAGAGAGAGAGAGAGAGAGAGAGAGAGAGAGAGAGAGAGAGAGAGAGAGAGAGAGAGAGAGAGAGAGAGAGAGAGAGAGAGAGAGAGAGAGAGAGAGAGAGAGAGAGAGAGAGAGAGAGAGAGAGAGAGAGAGAGAGAGAGAGAGAGAGAGAGAGAGAAAGGGAGAGGGAGAGAGACCGTCTGGGTGTAGACGAGAACATTTTAATGGACTCTGACTGTATCCAATTACAATTCGAAACTGCAACACGCTCCATGAAGTTGTGGTGCTGTGGGGCAGTTCACCACATATCAGTGACTGGATTTTACGTTAATCAGAAATGGAGAATATCAACCTGGTGCGTGTTCCAAAAATTCAATCAGTTCGATCCAAACGGCCCCAAGTAAAAGAATTAATTAAAAGAGCGGGTTGTTATATTTAAATTACCAAAACGAAGTCAAAAACCAAAACAGCGAATCAGACAATGGAGCGACGAAGAGACGAGAATGAAATCCAAGTTTGCCAAATATGCCCTGCCTAATCTAAGTTATAAATCCCGGACAGAACGGGCCAAATCGCGGAGCCAGACGTGACGCGTCTGCTCGGGCCAAGAGCTCGGCCAGAAGTCCCGGGGAAGCGCGCGGCCCGACGCAGCGGGCCGGGCCCAGACATGCGCAGAAGCACTCGGACACCACGTGGCTGCCGATCGGAGCGCGGATTGGTCACTGGCCGACGCACTGCGGCAGCGCAGGCCGCAGACACGCGGTCGCATCGTGATGGGACAAAGTTCACGAACAGACACGTCCTGGGCCGCCTCCCCAGCGCCGGGGCGGGGTAGCGACGTCACAAGTCGGCGCGCGAATCGGTCTGCGCCGGGAACTCCCGTGCCGGCCGGCGACACACGTGGTTACCACAGTACTCACCGCCTCAGCGCGGAGCGCATACACGATAAGCCAAAACAATCACTTTTCACATCACTCGGTGCGCGACGCGATCGACACTTCACTGCGCGACGCAATAATCACTACACGGTACGGCGCAACGCAATTGTCACTGCACGGTCCTGCGCGACGCAAGAATCACTACACCGCGCGACGCAGTTATCACTTCACTGTCGGCGCCACGCGATCAGGATCGTCCTCGAACGCACGTACGCGGGCGCACTCAAAAGTATCGGAAGTCCGGTTGCGGCCGGAACTGCACGCGGCGGCCGCTGCGGGTGTGCACCGGCGCAGCCGCGGACGGCTTGTCGTCCTTGGCCGGCGATGTGGAACACGTCACTCCAGATCTTGAAGTCCTCTTGCTGGACGGTCTTGTAGTCGTCGGCGTCTGTGTCGGCTCGTCGGGCGCCCCAGTGGCGAGGGGCCCGAGCGAGGTCGACGGTGACGGCTGCTGCTCCGGAGCCGTAGGCTCGGTACTGCTCGGACCAAGCGGGTCCTCAGGTGGCGGCATGTGTGCCGGTTTGAGTCTGTCGACGCTTACAGTGTCGTGGGCGCCAGTCGGCAGCTCCAACGTGAACACTTTAGGGCTGCGTCTGATGACTCGCATGGGGCCGCGGTACGGGGACTCCAGAGAGTGCCGCACGCGGTCAACGCGTACCCACACGTGTGTGCATGTCATGAGATCGGGTGGCACGTGCGTCGGTGGTGTGCGGGCGTGGTTCGAGCCCTGTGAGAGTGTGACGAAATCGATTTCTGACATACGCTTTGCCAGTTCTTGTACGTACTTTGTCCCGACGGGGACCTTCTCGACGGCGCAGCGGGGAAACAGCACCTGCGCGCCTGTGACGGCAGTGAATGCCGAAAAACCCGACTCTGCTGGCATAGCTCTTATACCTAGCAAAACTACTGGTAGCGCGCGCAGCCACTCTTGCCTGCGCGCCCGGATGGCTCCTTTGAGCGTTCGGTGGACTCTTTCCACCATCCCATTACATGTCGGATGATAAGCAGTGGTTCGGAGGCGATGGAAACCTATCATTGAAGACAAGTGTGAAAACAGTTCTGATTCGAATTGGGAACCGCGGTCCGTGACAACATGCAGCGGAACTCCGAATCGGGACACCCAAGTGTCGAGGAAAGCAGATGCTACACTTTCCGCGGTGATCGAGACCAACGGCACGGCCTCGACCCAACGCGTGGCGCGATCGATGCATGTCAACAAATAACGAAATGGTGCGGTGAAGGGGTGCCCGTGAGGTACTGACGGGGGCAGCGGCCCGACTATGTCTATATGTACAGTTTCGAACCGCTGTGAGGGCACGTCAAACCGACCGGGCGGAGAACGAGTGTGCCTGTGCACCTTGGCTTCCTGGCACGCTTCACACTCCTTCACCCATCGAGCAATGTCGCGGCGCATGTCACGCCAGAAATAGCGTGAGCTGATGAGGCGGGTGGTGCCTTTCCTACCCGGGTGCGACAGGCCGTGGAAACGATCAAACACGGCGCGCCTGCATGCCTCTGGTACGTACGGGCGTGGATGTGGTCCAGAGTTTTCACACAGGACTGTGATGTCGCCAGAAAGTGTTACTGGCTCCAATCGGTAGGTGTCCTGCGGGTTTGAGCGCGATCCTGGACCTGACTCGGAATCCTGATGCTCTGAATCGGCACTGTCGGCGTCTCTCTCCTTTTCCTGCTTCTGAGCCGCCGCGATAAAATGGAGGTCACATGCATCGAGGGACACTGCATTTACCGGGCGACTGAGGCAGTCCGCCACCACGTTGTCACTGCCACGAATGTACGAGACCTCCGTAATGTATTCCGTGACGACACACCAGTGGCGCTGTTGGCGGTCAGACTTAGCAGTGTGCGGGCTGTGAAAAGCGCGCACGAGTGGCTTGTGGTCCGTTCGCAGGGTAACGTGGCGGCCTTCGATCATGTCACGAAAATGGAGTGTGGCCAGATAAGCCGCGAGTAGCTCTCTGTCATACGCGGCGTACTTCTGTTGGGCCTGACTGAGCTTCCGTGAGAAGAAGCCAATGGGAACGGGTACTCCGTCCACAATCTGATGGAGCGCGGCGCCGACCGCGACTTGTGATGCGTCAGTGACGAGCTCGTACTGCTCGCAGTGTGGCACTGGGTGTGGCAGAGTGCAGGCGCCAGCCAGCGCTGCTTTACTGTCACTGAACGCCTGAGTCTGTTCCTCTGTCCACGTCAGTTCTTTGCTTTTTGGGTTGAGTCGAATCAGTTCGGTCAGGTGGAACGTGACATCGGCGAATCGCGGAATCATACGCCGGTAGAAGCCGATGAGTCCCAGATAGCGACGCAGTGACTCTGAGTCATGCGGTAGAGGGAGGTCCAGAATCTCCTTCACTCTGGCCTTGGGAGGTGTGACACCTGTGCTGGTGACGTCATGACCGAGGAAAATGAGGGACTTCTTCATGAACTCGCATTTCTCCAGTGAGATGCGAAGCTTGTGCTCAGCCAGCTTGCTGAACACGAGGCGCAAATCTTTCTCATGCTGCTCCTGGTTCTCGGAAAATACCAGAATATCGTCGAGATAGACGAACACGCACGGCACGTCTCGGAAGATACCGTCCATGACCCTCTGAAATGTGGCACCTGCGTTGCGAAGCCCCATTGGTATGAAGGCGTATTCGTACAAGCCGAAGGGCGTGGTGACGGCCGTCTTCTCTGAGTCAGCGGGGTTCATAGGCACCTGGTGATATGCACGGAGCAGATCGATTTTGCTGAACCACTGAGCGTTGTGGAGCTTGGTTGAGAGGCTCTGAATGTGCGGCAGTGGGTAGCGGTCCGGTTTGGTTACGGCGTTGAGCGCGCGGTAATCACCGGTGACACGCCACTCACCAGGGGTACTCTTCGGAACCATGTGGATGGGTGAGGCCCACGGGGACCTAGACGGACGAATCACTCCTGTTTTGAGCAGCACATCGAGTGCTTGCTTTGCTGCAGTTAGTTTGTCGGGCGGCAGCTTGCGTGGGCTGGCGAACGTGGGTGGAGCGCTGCCGGTGTCGATGAAGTGAGTGGTTTTGATTGGCGAGTCTGTGTACTCCGGCTGGTTAGGGCTGAGAACAGCGGGGTGATCCTTTAGGATGGGCCGCACTGCCTCAGGCACCTGAGCGAGATCATTTATCACCAAATGAACAGACTCCCCGGTCGTCGGTACACCGGGAGCAGAGAGCAGAGTGGTGGAGTCGCGGAGAACTTGGGAACCACAATCGACAACCAACGAGTTGTGAGCGAGAAAATCGTTACCGAGTAGTGGCTCTGTCACTTCAGCCACTACAAATGTCCATGTGTAACTGCGTCTGAGTGTGGGGAGGACAATATCGAGAGTGGCCTCGCCATGCACGCGCAGTGGCTGCCCGCTGGCAGTCGTGATCGAAACAGCGGACGGGTGAATTAGAGTTCCATTCACATAGGAGGGCGGAACCAGGGATACACCAGCGCCAGTATCCACGATGAATTTCAGGGGCTGATCATTCACCTTGGCTGTTACCCTAAGGAGCGGCAGGCCGAGGGCTGCGTTTACGGCCTGCTCCTCTCGTTTCCCGACTCTGAGGCTGCACGGGATGGAGATGCAGCTCGTGAGGACGGCTGCATGGTCAGATCAGCAGCTTTGTCGGGCCAGTGACACCATGGCTTGCAAGTGCGTGCTCTGCTGCCGAAAAACAGGTGAGCACGGCACACTTTCGGCTTCTGGTCAGGATGGAACGGCGTGAGACCGAGAGACGCCCTTGAATCACGAGCATCACGAGCAGGGGAGTGTGTGGCGGCTCGGCTCTGCGGCTGAGTGGCCCTGTGGTACCTTGGGTGCTGCTGAGCCACAAGGAACGCCTGTGAGTCAGACTGTGGGTCCTGATCCTGACAGTGAACCATGTTAGCAGTTGAGTTTTGCACAAGAGGCATCAGTTCGTCCGCGAGTTTGCCCAACTGCGACAGTGAGAGCTCGCGCTGAGAAGCCAGGGCCGTTGCAATGCCTGTAGGTAGCGACTGGATAAATTTGTGCCGAACGAGATCGTCTCCGACACCAACCTTGTCGGCCACCTCTCTGAGTTCGCTTAGAAAGAGTGAGGGTCGGCCCGTCAGACGCGTTTTGCTGATCAGTTTCTCAAACATCTCTGGCTTTGTCTTTTCGTACATGTCAGTGACGGCTGTCTGTAGCTCAGGGAAATTTTTGTTGCTCAAGACAGCACGCGGAATGTGCGAGATGGTTTCCGGAGGCAGGGCAGAGAGAACGTGGTAGAATTTGGTCTGCGAGTTGGTGATTTTGGCAATGTTAAATTGGGCGTCCATAATGGCAAACCAGCCGTCAACCGCGGTGTCCATAAAAACCGGCGGCTTGATCGACACATGATGGACTGGCTCAGCATGAGCGGGCTCCATCGTGCCGTCGTTCGTCATGATCGTTAAAGTATAGCCGGTGTTTGCAATGCACTGAACAATTAAAATTTAAAACACCGAGTGCAAAATCCGAAAGAGCCAATGGAACGCCGAAATAAAATCACCGAGAAGATAAGTGCCTAACTAATCACACGGCGGAGGGATGGCACAGAAACCATCATGGGTAAGTGGCGCAGAAGCCACTGTGGAGCGACGGAATAGCAATCCATGTGGGGGAATAAAATAAAATAATTGATTCGGGAATGAGCGGAGGCGACAACCCGGAAGTATGGAAAAATCGAACAAGAATCACGTCGGGGTCACCAATATGTGGTGCTGTGGGGCAGTTCACCACATATCAGTGACTGGATTTTACGTTAATCAGAAATGGAGAATATCAACCTGGTGCGTGTTCCAAAAATTCAATCAGTTCGATCCAAACGGCCCCAAGTAAAAGAATTAATTAAAAGAGCGGGTTGTTATATTTAAATTACCAAAACGAAGTCAAAAACCAAAACAGCGAATCAGACAATGGAGCGACGAAGAGACGAGAATGAAATCCAAGTTTGCCAAATATGCCCTGCCTAATCTAAGTTATAAATCCCGGACAGAACGGGCCAAATCGCGGAGCCAGACGTGACGCGTCTGCTCGGGCCAAGAGCTCGGCCAGAAGTCCCGGGGAAGCGCGCGGCCCGACGCAGCGGGCCGGGCCCAGACATGCGCAGAAGCACTCGGACACCACGTGGCTGCCGATCGGAGCGCGGATTGGTCACTGGCCGACGCACTGCGGCAGCGCAGGCCGCAGACACGCGGTCGCATCGTGATGGGACAAAGTTCACGAACAGACACGTCCTGGGCCGCCTCCCCAGCGCCGGGGCGGGGTAGCGACGTCACAAGTCGGCGCGCGAATCGGTCTGCGCCGGGAACTCCCGTGCCGGCCGGCGACACACGTGGTTACCACAAAGTTTACAGCTGCACTAATGAGCAGCCGTTTCATTGCAAAAGTTTCTACCATGCAATCGCTGTTTCTGCAGCAGTATGATAAATGGGAGAAGGCGATATCATGACACAGTGGACAAAGCTGGCCATAACTCAGGAGCCACTGATGAAACCCACGGCCACCATGCCGATAGCAGTTTTGCCTCTTTTAAACTGGGATGGAGGGAGATTTTCACTTTTCATAAGTATGATGATACGTTGCACCCTCTAGGCGCGGCTCTATAAACACATCCACTAATCATGTTTTGACTTGATTGACGGATCAAAATGGCTGTCACACACGACTGAAACCAGATATCATTCAATGAGAGTGGTTTAAATTGCAGTCTGCAGGCCTCATGTTTCAAAAATTAAGGTTTTCACCATATGATTGCCTCAGATTGGCTGCAACTTAAAAATCTAGTTCCTGGTCCGTTGAGCTGCAGATTTAATCCGCATTATTTCGTCGTTTGAAAGCATTCGAATAATATGTAAAGCAGCTGCAACCATCTCATTGTAAAGACATCCGGTTGTCATACGCTGGGAACGGGTGTTCGTAATGAATTTGCTGGCGGATGCCATTGCAATAAGCGGACTAAAAATTGGATGACACGCCTGTTCGTGAGTGGGATACTCATGTAGCTGCGTAGTGCGTATGGTGAGATTTTACCGTAGCTTTATGTTTGAAATTGCAACCAGGACTACTGGGCATATTGTAGTATGTACACCTATAAGTGAAGCGATATATTGATTCACCTCTTACTTTCAAAAGATCGCGTATTAGAAAATGAATTATACGATTATTCATGACTTTCAAGAGTCGTATAAAACGAAAGCAAAGATACACATTATACAATACACATATGCCTATTGCCTATTATTGCCTGCGTCAGCTTTGGAAACGACTTTGGAATCGATGCTCATTAAACTTGGAAAGTGCAGCTGCTATGGCATCCTGAGCTGTGTCTTATATTGCCCGAATAGTATGTGCAGATTTGCTTTAAAAAAATAGTTTATTAATTGACATCTATCATGTTAACGTTTACATACAAGACAGCCACCGAACCATGAGAGTAAAAATCTCCAACAACAGTTGTTGCCCTGTCACCAGAATCCCAGCAATCATCTCCTCCTGAGCTTAGGCATATGGGGACTAGGGGGTAGGCACTTACAATCATGCTAAGAGACTATTGACTGCTGACATATATAGACATTGTATTATTGTATTAATAACAGTCAAGCATCCAGCAATTCTCTTGATTACCGGATCAGGCAGGTAACTATGGCAATAGCAATACATCTCCCCACAAACACAATGTCAGCCTCGTCAGATCGGAAGTTTCAAGGAATGTATATAAATGTTATTGATTTAAGATAAAGTTCTGGCCATTCACGTACAATTCCAAAGTGTTTACACATACATATAACTAGCTGAAATATTTCTGAAATTGAAAGGTAGGCTCTGCACTAAGCTAGGTGGCTCCCTCCCTATCGTCAGAGAAGTATTTGGCATCGGGTCCCCTCTTACGTAGATTGCATGATGCTCATGCACCGGCTTGAATTGAATACCCGGATAAGTATCCAAGTCACCTTTGTAGTCTCGAGTGCATATATGATATATGTGTTTGAAATAGGTCAGTGCTAGAGTCACATTTTCATTTCGATTTCCAGCATCACTAGTTGCGATTGAGGTCCACCATGTGCCCTGCGCGGTGCACTGTAGTCAAAGCAAAGTGACATGCATAAATGTGTTACAATAACTGTGTTTTCCTATAGGTAAGAACCTAGACATGAAATTCATGGGCAATGAATGATTCTATGAACCATGTCAGCTATCTGTCAAACGCATTGCTTATAGTAAATAACATTTTAAACCTTCCGTTTCAACTGCAACGTGTCACTTTGAGTGGAGTGACTGAAACGGTAATTTGTCAGTTCTTAAATTTAGCAACACCTTCCATTCAAACTCTCCCCACAAGTTGCGAGTCTCTCGAGAGCGGCGATGGTGCTTCTTAAAGCCTATAAACTCGAGCTCCTACAATTAGAAAAAATAAAAACAATTAAAATCGAGGTGTCGGCCTTAAAAATTTATCGTGTTAAGTTATACTCGTATGCAATACTATTCAAAGTTTCATATTCATATCAAACTGCACAATCCCGATTAATTTTTTGCTGATTCTTTCAGGAGTACCTACCATGAGAGCGAGTTTTTCAAGCTGGACAGCCTTTTCAAGGGAAAACCTTACGATCGTCGAGCCACGCCCACTCAAGATTCCGGTGAGTCTCACAAAACCCGGGACAATGATGATCTCGGATAAAATGCAACAGACACATTAACAATTTTCACTTCAAGGGTTTGGGGTTCACACAGCCTTTTCACGACAGTGCCATCCCTAGCCCTATCCCTATCCCTGGGCTCTCCATCCCGGGCTTTGAATGTAGAAGATACGCTATACTCACCAGTGTTTAAACCAATAAAAATCACACTCAGCCTTAAAAAAGAAAAAAGTTGTCAAACATACCTATTTCAGCTATGTTTGACATTTGGACCGTGGCTATATCCCTCACTGGAAAGTGGAAACTGCATGCTCCTATAATGTCACGACTCATGACACTTTTGTGGTTGTGGCTAAACTAAGTCCTAACAACTGGAAGTGAACCATTTTACCGTTTTGTAGAAGCCAAGGCAGTGTAAGGAGATGCTATTAATCCCGTTCCGGATACATGCTTATCCGTCATTAATCATCGAACGGAAAAAAACATTCAAACGCCTGCCTGGTTATATTACGAAACGAAAAAAAAAACTATTCGAAGTTACTGAACTGCAAACACGGTAATCTTTAATCGATAAATCGGTTCTCCTTTCGCGCGTCAGAAATTGGATCCTTTCATATATAAACGAGGTTCTTACGTTGAATACAAAATTCAAGATTGCCATAGCTGTCACAAATGCGGGCATTGAACAGCTCTCAAGGAGGAATCCAAGCCCAATATAACGGCCGTATGACAGCCGATATCGTGAAGATGAAGCTGTGAACACACGTTTGTTGGATATTGCCTGGCTGTTTTGAAATATTGGCATGATAACGTATACCACACACATGAACTTATTTGAGACCAGTTTGAAACTGAGGTTTGTGTACTGTGTAGTGTAACATCGTAGGGCTATGTTTTCATGAATAAGAATATGCTTTACCGCGCATTGCCCTGATTTATTATGTACGGTAAATAACTGTCGCTGCTGCTTTTCAGTGAGACGTTTTCGCACAGCAGGGATTGCTTTGTCAAGTTGCTTTGTCAAGTGCCCGCGACATGTAGTGCTCTTTACCACGAACACATCACTCTCTGGCACACTGTCCAAAGCCTCAGAGCCACATTTGTTATTGCGGTCACGTGTATTCACATTGCCCAGTTATATGTAGCTGTTCTGTGCAATCATAATTCATGGCTCGACATAATCCCGAGCTTCGGGCTCGTTGAACTAAAGACGGCTCACGTGCGCCCGGTGAGCGGCTAGGGATTCAAAGAGGGAAGACGCACATTACAGTCGCGCTGTTGAGAATCTCTTGAGCTGATTAGTGTTGAGACAATCTAATGTTCGTTATGATGTGCTTTTCCCAGTACAGATTTGCGACGCATATGTGCTAACACAGCCATTTAACTGAGAAACTGGGATACTCATGACTCATGAGAACACATTTAAAATGTAGTTAATTACAGATATGATTAAAAGGTATATATTTCTTTATGATTAATAGGTTGAAGTTTGTTTCGCTGAAATATGCCCGACAAATCTTCAGTATTCACCTTGTTACTTTTTTAGCAATAACTCAGCTATTCGTGATGGAATAGCTGTGTCCCGCAAACTCTGCGATTCTGATCAGCCACACCATTACCTGGCCTTGATGCTTTCCGATAATGCCGTCAATACTTTTCCCGTGTCGCTAATATGTTTCCGTCATGCATTTCCGCGGACGCATACACAGCGGACGGTGGCCAGCCTCCTCTGTCCGTAATGGCCGAATCGTGTCCGCGCAGCGCTCGGACACGCCCTGAGAGCTCAGTCGCCGACTTTGTCCGCCTCTGTTGACGGAGAAGTTTTATTAAACTCTCGTCCGTTCTCGATGGTTCCTCGGGGAGGTCCACAAAGGCTGCAGCCTGTTTGTGTCGGATGTGAGACCGTGTTTTACCACTCATTTCTAACCGAGAAGCCGATGTTTTGGAACAAGCTTTTTGATGTATGTTTGGGACTGGGTCCCGTAATATGAATAACTGCGGTCGAATTAAACAATAAACTTCGCAACAGAAACATATTGTGCCTCAATAAAACATTCAAGCTTGATGAAATTAAATTTACGTGTTTGGACATGACTCATGCATAAAATTAAACTTTCCGCAATCATCTGATTGGATTTATTTCAGATAAACCGACAATAGTCAGCGTGGAAATGTACCTCAGGAGTCTGGGCTCCATCAATCCGGTGGAAATGGTAAGAATCGTGCCTGGGAGTAAACAGTTCCCAGATTGTAGGTCCTGTTCGAACGCTGATAAGTCCTTTGCTATGGAACCCTGTCACACATGAGTCAATATACAACATGCGAGAGTAAATGCGGCTAATGCGCCTTATAATCATTTCCAGAACACGTTTAATTATCTGCTGTCATCTTAGAGGATTGCATTTCTTTTGAGCCTGCCAATCTGATGATTGAGCCCACATAGGTCACACGCTAGATCTACAATTAGCTAAATACCTGATTACATCAGTCAATTACATCAGTTCGCCCTCCATTTCAGAGGCTTTTTGACCTTTATTTCGCGATATCTCACACAGGACTACACGGCCGATCTGTACCTGCGACAGCGCTGGATCGAGAGTCGGTTCGTCAACAACTCCCTCACCAGACCACTCGACGTCTCCGACCCGCTGCTGGTGAAGAAAATCTGGAAACCCGAGGTGTACTTCCCCAACGCCAAGTCGGGCGACTTTCAGTACGTCTCGGTACCCAACGTGCTGATCCGGGTCCACCCCAGCGGAGAGGTGCTCTACATTCTGAGGTGAGACTGATCAGCTCGTTTTGTAATAGAGGGATCTCTAAGTTCCTGATACGCGTTGACACACCTGCTTGTATATCTATGTAGTAGGTATATATACATGCTGTAAAATACGGCATGCAAAAAGCATTGTTTTCTGACTAAAATGTTATTGAAATGTGCTAAAATTGTAACATTCACTCAATAGCTCTAGCAAAGCAGCAAATGTTTTCCTTATTGCCACATGGCGGTTGTGTTTGGATTCGGTCATCGGTCAACACCGTCACCAGATGCTCAAACTCCGCTAATTATCCTTTTTTTTTTGTCATTGGTGGAAAGTCAATTATATTGAGCGTAATTTATTCCAAAGATTTCGTGGCATATTGCTATATTTTGTAAAGGATATCGAACAGCTTGTTAACCCTCGCCCGTATTGGTGTTTTTCCAGCCGCGAACGTATAAGGGGGGGGGGGGGGGTCCGTTGGACCCCCCCTTGCCGTTTCGCCCCTGATCGAGCTAGAGCTTCGCGGAAAAAACGAGCGTGTTGCCCGTGACGAGAGGAAGCCGATGATACCTAATTTTAAGGTCCTAGGTCATTGGTTGACCTTGCAGGTCAGGTCAATGACCCAAAAGTCGGAAAATCGGGACCTGTTAGAACGTCGTAAAGTGTGGCTGCTATGGGGTTTTTCGGGGCGCTGATCACGAATATCATGTTAGTTTTGATCACAGATGATGTCTTCATGCATTTAGTCCAGGTCGGGTCAGGTCAGGTCAGGTCAACCAGTAGCGCTCCACCCGGCGACCCGAGCCGATGTCAAACGGCGTGGGTAGACTGACTGAAATTACATGAAGGCCTGCCGGGTATTCCTAGTAGGTGTCAACCGCCTCTGACTGCTTCGTAACATGTTACGAAGGCACCAAAACTACTTCGTAAATGTTCATATGGTTGCTAAATTCGAATTCAGCTCCAAAAACTGGCCTAAAAACATGTAAAACTCGAAAAAGTGAACCGAGGTCACCAAAGGTCAATGACCTGACCTGACCTTCAGGTGACCTTGACACCCACCCTAATGCATGGGGCAACATCATATCACATGTTTGAACGCTTGAAACCACGAAAAGACTGCAAACGCGCGGCTAATGCGAGCCGACATACGCCGAATCGCGATTCCGGCCAAACATGGTCTCGAAAAGTAGGTCACAGGTCAAAGGTCATTGGGGTCAGGGTTATGAAATTTTAAGGGTAGGTGTAAAATTGATTAACGCGAAGGTACTGAAAGTTTTGTCGCGATCGGCCGCTTTTTACGCGAGTTATTTGCGAAAAACCATGGGGGGGGGGGTCCGTTCGACCCCCCCTATACGGGCGAGGGTTAATCATCAAGGAACTCATTGTTTCGTAAAGAGACAAAGTGTTACAATTATCTACATGCCAGACAGACACTACGACGCTTTTTATTAACAAAAGAAACCGGAGAATTTAATATCATCGATGAGCCTTGAATATGGAATTATACGATTATACCGAGGGAACGAGTCCCCGAAAAATGTTGGCTTTGTGTGGCAGTTGGTGGAAGTGGAACCGCCAAACAACCTCAGAATGCGATCCACTTCACGAATAAGATCCCTCCAGAAAAGGTCTATGATTGAAGGCCAGAATGAAACACATGCACTCGACCATGACCAAGCTGTCTGAAGACAGATAGCGTCTCCAAATTGTTTTCAGGAAGGGCACTCAGATAGACATATAACATCTATTTATCTGGCATAGTTGGCATAGTTATTATGGCTGGCTAGGGGTCTTGAATAACGTTTAGGCGGGCAGCGACGGCCGGTTGATAAAAACAAAACAATAATTCTGCAAGTGTATGAAATAAGTATCTTCGTTTGACATAATTTAGCCAAGTCAGCAAGTTATTTCGCCTATTCACTTTACTATTTACAAATGATAAAGAAACAACGATATCTGTCTCCTTACCTATTTTGAAAATATTCAAGCGTGCAGTCGTGTACAGGTTGATGGTCCTCTACTCTTTATCCACCGGGTTCCTATGGCTCAGCATTGGCAGCAGCCGCCTGGTACCGGTAGGCTGTGCCGCATGACCCGAGAGTGAAGCGGCACAGTCTACCCACGCCGTTTGACATCGGCTCGGGTCGCCGGGTGGAGCGCTTTGTATAGACCAGCTGTTGCGTCAGACCAGCGCGGGGGGGAGGGGCTTGTCTCGGTGGTTGGCGTGGGCTGGCGAGTGGTGTGGGGCGTGTTGGTGGACCATGGGGGCTGGGCGGGTGTGTGTGGTCACTTGCTGCATTGCACATTTTGCGTCGCTTAACAATTGCATTCCTGTTTTTGCTAAGCACAATGCACGGAAGACCCAGCTAATATAATTTACTTTACATGTGCATTGTGCAAAACGTGATTTGGCACGGTATCGAGGAAACCATAGGTCTTGTGCCACATATATGCATGATATTTAGGCAATACGTTTATGAAAATGGTAGATTGATCCTGGATGTCAATTCGTATGCTAAATGTCGACATGTATTAAATGAACGAATGAATCAATCAATCAATCAATCGACAATCGACATGTAGGTATAAAACCGTATAAATGGCTCGCAACCACTAAAATCAAACCAGATCCTAACCCGGAAAAGTAACCCGAAGCCCCGATGAGGCTCGAACCGGGACTCCACGTTGAAAGTTTTGCCAATGATCCATCATCATTCCACCAAGCTAGAGCGACCGGCAGCCGAAACCACAAAAACATTCATTGACTTTGCTACCGACCGCCCGGCCCCGCCGCCCGCCTGGCCGGACTTTGCCCCGGCCCAATCCGCTATCCGGTGTAGCTCAGCGTAGGAGTGCTAGACTGTCAAACTGAGCGGTAGTGAGAGGCCTGGTTCGAGACGCTTCGCGTGCTGGATGTTTATTTCTGTGTGGGAGGCTTTGCGATTAGTCCACTTTTCAGAAAGATTATTTGGTGACTGACCTGTTTTCTTTCTTTGCTGCAATTCATGAGGAGACCGTATGGACCCTTACCTGTCCTTCCGCACCCCACTTGGGAGATGGGTGTTTGAACCCCCTGGGTTTTGTGAATATCTCTAAAGCGAATTTTTGGAGGGTGGATTACGATCGGTTCTATGCGACAAGTGACCACACACACCCAGCCCCAGGTCCGCTCACTCCCTCCCCACATCACCCCCGCCCCACACCACACTCCAGCCCACCTCATCCACCGAGCCGAGCCAAATCGGCAGGCCTGACCCTTACCCCTACCCCACACCCTCCCCCCAGCCGGTGTAACGCAGTGTCCGGTCAAATCGCTCTACCAGGCGACCCGAGCCGGTGTCATACAGTGTGGGTAGGCTGTGCCGCTTCACTCTCGGGTCATGCGGCACAGCCTACCGGTACCAGGCGGCTGCTGCCAATGCTGAGCCATAGGAACCCGGTGGATAAAGAGTAGAGGACCATCAACCTGTACACGACTGTACCTATAGTTTCCGTTAACCTTGTGCACGGTTTTTACATATACATCATCACCTCTGTTGCAGACTTTTACTGAGGTTCTCCTGTATGATGGACTTGTCAAACTATCCTCTAGATACTCAAGTATGCAGCATCGAAACAGCGGTCTGTAAGTAACCGTATGTAAGAATAACAAAATGTGCATTGTAGCTCTTGGTCGTACTGTCCTGTGTCATATTTTAACTTCGCGCTATTGCAAACATACATACACCGACAAAACGTAACGACACCAAAATGACCTCTGATTCTCTTTGTCCATAATCCGTCGTTAATAATTACTTAGTGGTAATTTATAGGCGATGCCTTACCGCCAAAACCGTGATAGATACAGTGATGCAATTATTTCACTCATAGTTCGCAAAACCTACAAATAAATACTGTAAACCCCTGCTTGTAGTGCTCATTAACTTCGTTAGGC
>NW_024883883.1:0-37873 GCF_019059575.1 Amphibalanus amphitrite
ATAACTTGGCCAAAAAAGAGGTATCGATCTCAAATTTGGTATGTAGATAGAAGGCGGTAAGGACTATCACAAATATTCCGGTTTTTTCGAAATTCAAAAACTTTTTGGATTTTTTGGCTATTATCAAAAAATCTATTTTTTGATTTTGGGGGGTCAAAATCCAAAAATTTCAAAAATCTGAGATAGCAGTTTTGTAGCCCTGTTCATTCTTCAGCTTTTATGTCTGTATCATTTTTCGTTTTGCAAAGCTATAGGCCTGACAGCTCTTCCTGCGAAACCCTTTTTTGGGTCGAAAACGGCAGAACATGACGTCACTCTGACGTCATTTCCGGCCAACCTATCATAGCCTTTGGAAAAATTTTGGTCACAATGTGTAAAATTGATGTCCGGGAGGGTACTGAAAGTTTGGTGACGATCGGCGCAGTGGTTCTGGAGATATATCGAGAAGTCTGGAGGGGGTGCAAAAAATAGCCCTCTCCCCCCCCCCCCCCCACCAGGTCGCGGGTTGCTGAAAGCACAAACTTCTCTATGCTGTATAAGTCTGTGTTGGATGCAATAATATCGTTTGTAAATGTTGATCGCGGCACTCATCCTAATGCAGTTACCAAAGAACGATCTGCAGGCCCAGCCTAACCCAATCAGGTGATATGCGAAACGCTCGAGTCCACCTCGTAACTTTACAGCGAGCAAAGTTAGGTCATTCGATTCGATAACGAGAGACAATTTGCCTCCCTGTGGAGAACTGCGGCCCGTAATTCGAGATGCGCATGCTAAGTGGCATTAGATTTATGCAAACATATTTCGATTAGGCGCTATTATACAGCCAGTAACATGTTTGATATTCCAGTTACGATCAGTGTATCATGAGTGTCCAAATAAATGATCGTTTTTGTCCATTCCTCTAAGGGCACTAAGCAATAGAAAATATTATTTCAAACGCTTACCAATCACTTGTCAATTTTAGAATAAAAATATACAGCACCATGCTAACGAATATGGGTACAGTTGATAAGAATTTAGTCTAAACAGACCAAGTATTTGATATTCCGCTTGAAATCAGCTCTTTCCTCTCATCAATCACTTTTTGCACAAACAGCTTGACCGAACATCCTAAAAATCCTATTAATAATGACAGATTCTTGAAATTTAAACTAAATACACATATCCATGCTTTTTCATGAATTTTCAACAGCAAAAACCTACGACATGCCACACATTGTTGCATGTCATCCTGCAATATTCTATATTTCCTAAATCGAGCTCCTCAATCATCATCACACCGTCCGACCAATCTCGATTATGTACTCACCACATCAATCAGCTGGGAGAGCTTCAGCTTGATCTGCACCTTGAGCGGATCGGTGACGTTCACGACGGGTCGCACCAGCTTGTTGTAGTTAGAGAGCAGGTCGTCATAGAGCCTCTTGGCGTCTGGGTTTCCGGCACAGCCTGCCCGGACCAGGGAGTAGACAGTCAGCACGCGCAATAGTGAGCACACTCGGCTCTCGGGAGGTCGCATCGCACCGCTGCCGTCCGCCCCGGCTGCGACTCGGCGGCGCACTGACCCACACTAGAGCTCCAAGCCCGGCAGCGGCGGCGGCGGCGGCGGCGGCGGTGGCGGCGGCGGCGGCGGTAGCCGGAAAATACAGGCGTGTATGTTATGAATTCGAATCCGGCTCACCCCAGGTGGTTGCCGCAGACATGAGCAAAGAAAAATGGATGATTGGAGAAATACGTGTATGTATGTGTGCAGCTAGAACGGATATTAGCTTGGTCTGCATCAGTGTGATGCTTATTACCACAGGAACATACGAAACTGATGCAAAATCCATACTCCGTGCGTAATTTCAAATTTCATAATTTTCGTAATTTTCGTAATTTTCAAAATGTCATGGAACTCAGATTTGTTTTTCAATAGAAAAACACAATTCTAACGAATAGTGTTTTAACTATTGACAAAAAACCTTCAGTTATTATCTGAGGTATAAATGATAAAGTGCCGTTGATAACTCAACCAATTCAATATTCCTACCACTCTAGTAGCGTATCAGTCAGGGAAAGTCGGCAATATTATGATATGCACTCGCTGTTTTTGTCAATTGTCTTCTTCAAACGCGTACAATTTCTTAACCCTCGCACGTAAACGGTGTTTTGCCACCTTCGCCCATGCAAGGGGGGGTTGGTGCGACCCCCCCTGGCGTTTGAAAACGAAGCGTGGTAGAGCTTAGCGGAAAAGACCATCGGATTGCTCTCAACGAGATCTCGCGATTGGTGGTATATTTTTTGGTCCTAGGTCAACATTTGACCTACTTATGACCGGTCAAAGGTCAAATTTTCGGAAAAATCTAACTTTTTCAGATTTCCGCGCCGATTGCGGCAAAACTGTAAGAGATATCGACTTGAAACCTTCACTATCGTGATCCTTGATCAATTATCTATCGTTTGGTGTGTATTTCGATGTCATAACTCAAATGATGCGTTTTTAAGCATTTTTTATGTCATAGCATGATGTTCTTTTACCCACTTCATCACCATCTTTTATTGAATTGACTCAGCGCCAAGAATAACCTCTTTGACTTCGGTCATAGATAGGGGACGGCCACTACGAAGTAAATAAATAAATAAATAAATAAAGTTAGGAGCATCGGAAGTCTGCAAGGTCATTTGTGCCTTGAGTCACGTCAGGCGTGTGACATCACTGACCTGACCCTGACCCAAAATGAACTACAAGAAACAACTGACGATGCCTGAAATGGATAGCAAATTCAAATTCAGGGCATCAAAATACCCCGAAAAGGCATGCAAGTGCAAGAAGTCATTACAGGTCAACCGAGGTCACTGACCTTACCTTGACCTTTAGTAACCTTCAAAATGTCAACGGACATTTTGCCAATGTCAAATCAGCCAGTTGTGATTATAAAACAATCCATCAGTGTGTCAGGTCAGTCGGCATTTATACCAATGCGAAGCTATCTCCAATTTAGGGTAAATCTGGCCGGAGGTTGTTCCCTTTATGACGTCATAACTCCGTGACCTGACATGACCTTGACAAAAAAATACCAAAAGTTGTGCAAAGGATGCCCCAAAGGGTACTGAAAATTTGAGCAGGCTATCTGGAACGGTTCGGCGTGTAGCTAAGAAAAACCTCAGGGGCGTTGCACCCCCCCCCTACATGGGCGAGGGTTAAGATGAGATATTTGCAGTCGACTGATGTGCTTATGTTAAGTATAAAATCATTTATTTACAGCTTTCAAACCAAACAGCATATAACGGATTCCTAGATAGTAAATAATGTCCTGAGGCCGAGTAACAAAAATATTTTTTTTGGAAGCAGCTTACTCAGACCATGCTTGTTTGTTTTCAATGTTGAATGCAATGTATGCGTACTGCGTAACTTATTGCTTGCATTCGCATAACAATTCATAAAAACTTACCGAGCCACACAACTTTATTCCGACCAAACTTGGTTGAAATGTAAGTTATCTTAATTTGAAAGTCATTGTACAACACCAACTTGTGAAAAACAAATCGGACATGATAATTGCCTAGTCAGAAACAGTCAACTCGTTTTTTACATAACATATATTCGGTAATATATTCCAACGTTTTTATAAGATTACGTTTTTTATGTGCATTTTACATGTAACGAATACATGTAAAAATTATAATAATCGACATCAGGCAGACATAAGAGCTGTTTGAAGCATGGAACTGAAAACTTTTCATCCGCCTGAGAAGATTAGCTCAACAGGCTGGTCCGCGATGATGTGCATCTGCTGAGTCGGGTACACTGTAAAAAAAACTTACAAGCCCCTCGTAGAGGAATTCTCAGCGCAAAAATAACATTGCAGGAGCGTGTAAATTTGGCTAATTTTAGGCTAGTTGCCGAGTAACAAGCTTGTTCGACAAGGCTGTGCCTCGTATGCATACGACCACCGTGCTCCACCTAGTTTGACAACACGCACGTAAATAGCGTGGGTAGTGCGTCTACTAGGTGTCATAATAGCCCCTGCCTGGTAAGGTTACTAGCCACTGCCTACTAATCCATACCCAGTAATTGTACTAGCCCCCAAGGCTAGTAGTGGTACTAGCTCAAGGCCAGTAGTGGCACTAGTTAACTAGTACCACTACTGGCCTTCGGGGTCGAGGCACTGGGTCGACGGAATTCCGTCGACGGAATTCCGTCAACCAGTGCCCCGACTCTCGACCGCCACCCGCAAGTAAACAGACTGAGTAGCGCTGCAGCACATTTATTCGGGCACGAGAACGAGAACGAGAACAATAACAACGCCAGGACAATAACTATAACTTTAACAACAACAACAACAACAACAACAACAA
Organism: Amphibalanus amphitrite; assembly: GCF_019059575.1. Classification (NCBI taxonomy): domain Eukaryota; kingdom Metazoa; phylum Arthropoda; class Thecostraca; order Balanomorpha; family Balanidae; genus Amphibalanus; species Amphibalanus amphitrite. Next base: position 4,342 of record NW_024883883.1, read on the forward strand.
CAACAACAACAACAACAACTAACTGAATAATTTGCAATCAGGTTTCTTAAATAACCACCATCAAACATTTGTGATTTTTCATTAGCTCTGCACCGGCGGCAGTCGCGGGGTGAAGGTAGGCCAGGACATATGTACATGGCCCCATTCTTTACCAGAGAAGTCTGTAATAGGCGAAAAAAAACGAATATCAACATTATTATTATCATAAGGCATACCAATCTGGAAAATGATTAAATTAAAGTTGAAGAAAGTGATATATTCCTGCCACAAGCTAGCTTCAGTCCCAAACATATAGCTATTCTGACTTGGATAGACGATAACGGCGCACTTCTGCCAACGACGGGCAACATTATGCAATACTATACGGTTGCATGAGACACGATCGAGCACTTCCACGGGCTTTGACGCAACGGCACTTACAACAGGCGAGTGAGCAAGTTGATCCTGCCATGTCAAGTACATTGTTCACTGTGCAGTCCATCAAATATTTGCCATACTTTGCAGATTCAAGCAAGTTTTTTTTTCTGGGCGAGGCTTACCAACAGAAATATCGCTGGCTTCCGGTATACCTTCATGCCTCAGTCTCCCACAACTTTAAGCAACTCTGCAAACAGAAAAGAAAATTAACTGCTGATTTTAAAATATCAGTGAGGATGGCTTTATTATCTACATCAACTGACTTTTGTATAAGATAAATCAATGTGAGGCAATATGTGTAGCTTACACATTTGGAAAAAAAGGCTAGACAGCAACTGAAAGAAAGTCCGTCTTCCAACAGTCGGAATTCAAACGAAACAGTGGCCCACAACGGTCAAGGGGTGAATTCTATGACGCAACATGTGTTCAGAATATTACAAAATAAATAAAATGTCCCCCATTGCTACGTAAATATCATACAATATAACGTACCTTCGAAATATCCCAGCCCGAGAACTTCACAACGCACCGTGCTCCAACACAACCGCACCAACCGCCGGCAGCCGCAGAACTGAACAATGGCGGCCGGAAATGACGGCCCCGCGCCGGAAGTGAAGGACGCGTTTTAGAAGCAGTCTCAGACTCGTCGCTGGTCACCGTAGCAGGGATTTATGAGGCACTACCGAATCAAAGTCGTTTCGCCCCATTCGGCAACACGAAAACCCTACCAGGACTAGTCCGATGATGAGTTTCCGACTAGGTGGCGTGTGCGCAGGATTATATTTAAAGCACGTGCAGGGCGGTGCCTCATTAGCCGACATAATAATAATATGACACGATAATGAAACACGCATGTAACTAGCATGCAACAAGCTTCTGGCGGATTTAATTATGAGACTATGCGTAGTTTTCCGACACAGCGCGAAATCTGTTGATCAGCAGGAAGGGGTGTTAGGGAAGCATTTAAGTTATTAGGTTACCGTTTGTAACCAATTGTTTCACGAGGCCACTCTTTAACTAACAACCCTCAGGCTGATAATGTCCCTATATATAACAGCAAGGTACAATGGACGACCGTGTAACCCACTCCTTGTCATAGAATTGGCTCGTGACATTTTTTTTTTACACTGTAAAAAAAACTTACAAGCCCCTCGTAGAGGAATTCTCAGCGCAAAAATAACATTGCAGGAGCGTGTAAATTTGGCTAATTTTAGGCTAGTTGCAGAGTAACAAGCTTGTTCGACAAGGCTGTGCCTCGTATGCATACGACCACCGTGCTCCACCTAGTTTGACAACGCGCACGTAAATAGCGTGGGTAGTGCGTCTACTAGGTGTCATAATAGCCCCTGCCTGGTAAGGTAACTAGCCACTGCCTACTATTCCATACCCAGTAATTGTACTAGCCCCCAAGGCTAGTAGTGGTACTAGCTCAAGGCCAGTAGTGACACTAGTTAACTAGTACCACTACTGGCCTTCGGGGTCGGGGGCACTGGTCGACGGAATTCCGTCGACGGAATTCCGTCAACCCAGTGCCCCCGACTCTCGACCGCCACCCGCAAGTAAACAGACTGAGTAGCGCTGCAGCACATTTATTCGGGCACGAGAACGAGAACGAGAACAATAACAACGCCAGGACAATAACTATAACTTTAACAACAACAACAACAACAACAACAACAACAACAACAACAACAACAACAACAACAACAACAACAACTAACTGAATAATTTTCAATAAGGTTTCTTAAATAACCACCATCAAACATTTGTGATTTTTTCATTAGCTCTGCACCGGCGGCAGTCGCGGGGTGCAGGTAGGCCAGGACATACATGGCCCCATTCTTCACCAGAGAAGTCTGTAATGGGTGAAAGAAACGAATATTAACATTATTATTATCATAAGGCATACCAATCTGGAAAATGATTAAATTAAAGTTGAATAAAGTGATAGATTCCTGCCACAAGCTAGCTTAAGTCCCAAACATATAGCTATTCTGACTTGGATAGACGATACCGGCGCACTTCTGCCAACGACGGGCAACATTATGCGATACTATACATCTTCTAAGAAGCTCAACAACATAATAACTTTTGTTTACAAATGGACAACCTTTTTGTTGAGCACACAGCAAATGATACAAGATGCCTCACCTTCAATCAAGCCAAAGAGCAGTTGGGCAGACACACACAGTAATGGCGACGCAACACAAAATGGACGCCGGCTCCCGGAAGCGGGGGGGGGGGGACTCCTTCTGAAAGCAGCCACAGACTCCTAGGTTGTAACATGCGACGAGGATAGCTATGAGGCACATCCTCATAGCCATCCGAAGCCGCTTACCACGCAAGCTTGCCAGCACGTTTACCAGCTGCAGGCGTTCGTGACAACAAGCGGGGTTGCACGCAAGGTTATCCGTTTAGTAGGTGCCAGCCGGGGCCTCGTCAGCTGAGCTAATAGCGAAATGACCTAATTGAGGGACACGCTAAAAACTGGCCGAGAACAAGCCAACGGCGGGTAGCACTGTGAGGCTGTGCGTAGTTCATTAACACTGCGCAAAATTAGGTTCCTGAACATGTTCTCGCTCGTAGGCATTTGTTCCACAAGCGGCATTGTTAACGTGCATGGCTCTGACTACTAATGTCCATATATGTTGTAACGAGGAGCAAGGGAGGCACTCGTAAAAAATGCCTAATTTCAAAATTAGCTAGTGATTTTTTTTTACAGTGTAGCTTATTATATAGTTACCTACTGACAGAAGCTCAACTTTACGCTCTCTGTATCTGTCTTTCTCTCCGTCTCCGTCTCTGTCTCTGTCTTCATCTCTGTCTCTTTGTACCTGTCCCTGTCTCTGTCTCTGTCTCTGTCTCTGTCTCTGTCTCTCTATCTCTGCATCCGCCTACGTCTCCTTTTTTCTCCGTAATCCCCATCTCCCTCTCCTCTACGCCTCCCTCCACGCCATCCCTCCCCGTCTCCGTCTCCTTCTCCCTCTCCATCTCTGACTCCCTTTGCGTCTCTGTCGTCGCATCAGCTGCCCGAGCAGACCGGTTCCAGAGAATCGATACTACCGCCCACCTGTACGCACCGCCGCGCCGCCGACGCCGCCCCGGCAGTGTCCCCCCCCATCCCCGCCCCTTCCAGCAAGTTTCATCCAGTCACCTGTCGATTCCCACAAAGCATGAGACGTCGACCTCATGACGCGCAGGTCGTTGAACCAGGAATAAAACGGGGTCGCGACCTGACGCTGCCCAACATCATCGCGTGCTGCAACCAATAATGATTTTGCAGCTTCGAACAGTTTTTTTCTTCTTCTTTGGGAAGCAATCACATTATGAGTGCCTGCGTTGAAAACGTCAACTCAATGACACAAACGTAGAAGAGACTATGGGAAAACCTGTTTCCAGGGGGAGACATGGAAATTCTGTTCGCTATGCAGAATGGATAATTGGGCTTGGGCAAGACCCTAGAAATTCAGCAATTTCAGTTGTCTCCTGACACCGCCCTAGGATAGACTGTTCGCACCGAAACAGTCTAACTCAATTATAATGTCAAAAAATAATCAATTTGTTTATAAGCAGCAAATACCCCAAGAATGTGCAATTATGTACTGCATAGCTAGAATCAACTGAGAGGTGTTTTTCTACTGCCACCTTTTATGCTATCCTCTAATCGGAATGTCATTGGGCAGCGAGCATCTGTCGCCGTGTTTGGGGCTGGCACTGGTCACTGTTGGAGTCCGGCCAGCTCCGATCGGGGGATATTGTCACACCCGAACACCAACACATGGCCTCGACCAGCTGGGAGCCAATCATCTCCATCGGCCTATCGTGGAGTGGACAAGGTATTGATGGGCGGTTCGAATAGGATTTGAGCGTTATCAACGGCATCATATTCGCGCTGAGGTTCCTTGAAGAACTTTTCAAATCAAGCATTACACTTACCATGCATAAAGAACCAGTGAATCCCTGCGAGCATTACACCCTCCTAGCCACAGTCACGCACATTAGAGGCAGCCGCTACTCCCCTAACCGCGTCAATCACTGTCCTCGCCCGATCGCCAGCTCCGCGCCTCCCTCCAATCTGGTGGCGCTCCCTCCTCACCCAGCGACCCCGCAGGTCACCCCGACGCCCTGCGGCGATACGCGGCCGACACCCTGACCCGCCCTTCGGCGTCCCACTCTAATGAAGCGGAACGGGCCAAACGACGCTGTACCAGCGCTGGTGATACATGCCGAACAATGGCCCGAACACAGATAGCGCTCGGGGTAATCTGGCTCATGAGGCGGTGGTGTTAGCGTGACAGAGAACGCTGATTATGCGGAATTTAAGCTTAGATAGCCTGGTTTATCGGTGTACGTTCTGAAAGAGAAATGACAGGACTGAAGCAAATGGCAAGACTTATCGTATGGCTAGTTCAATAAAAGATAAATGAAGCTAGCAGCTAACTAAAGAGATACAAATTAACGGCATGTACCTAATCTTCGCAAAATTAGAATCCTAAGCAGACCAGGCTTCAGGATTTTTCTTGCGATGTACGAACATTAAAACAAGGAAAGGAAAATATTTGTAGACGTCAACATTGCTCTATCAAATGATAGGCACTGTACGCATTACGCAATATTATGCGTGTAGCAGTTTTCAGCCAGCGCGCTTTAACTCAGATACGTAATTATGTCCCAGTGCCAGGTTGTCAGCTGTTTTGGGCATCGTCAACTGGATCAACGGCCTCAATTGGCAAAATATACACGACAAAAGTCACAATGTAGAAAAAAAGTCGGTTAGAAAGATGAGAACTAACCATTCAGGGCAGCTGTATGTCGCAAGAAGCCTTCGTTGGATTGCGCATGACCATGCATGCTAACAGGACATCGTTCGTGTTTGACAAAGTAGTGCACATATCTGGGAGAAACACCCGTAAAGCAGATGACACCAATATTATCATTCACAATGTTTCAGGGCCGTATTTACTCAGTCACGGCGCACGTCCCCATGCGGATCGGCGGCCCTGCGCGGCATCGGCACTGCGGTACAGCATACCTCCGCAGGCGCTTAGTCAGTACTGCCATCTATCGGCTGGCATACAAACTGTCCAGTGAGTCCTGCGGTACAGTATACCAGCGCAGGCAGAGTTACTCGAGACAATTACCTATGGGCGACAATTAAAGATCAAACTGCAGGGTTCTTCGTAACGAAGCCTAGGCATTGACATCCATGTCGAGTTTCTCTGTCTATTGTCTGTCTATCTAGCGATTATTCTGTAATATGTCGTCCTACGCCCTCAGGCAAGGCTTCCTGCATAGCGAGTCGGAGCTCACTGAGCCCTCTGTCGATGGTTGTTCGAACTGTAGCTTGGGAACTCCGTCCAGATGACGCTAGCCGCAGCTCAAGCTTCGTGCCCTGGGCGGATCGGACTGCTGCTGTCGGGGTGCTGCCAACATGTATAAGAAGCACTAAGCAGTAACCACCCGATTGCGGCTGTAATCAGCATTTAAATGCAGCTGTTGATTAACCCGCGCATGACTGGGGGGGGGGGCTCTACAGAGCCCCCCTCCCGTTTTTCGGCAATACCTATCTAAACCGTTTCACGGATCAACACGAAACTTTCAGTACCCTCAGCGGCATCAATTTGACACCTTGTGTTAACCCTAGCCCATGTAAGGGGGGGGGGGGGTTGATGCCCTGAGGTTTTTCTTAGCTACACGCCGAACCGTTTCAGATAGCCTGCTCAAATTTTCAGTACCCTCTGGGGCATCCTTTGCGCAACTTTTTTTTGTCAAGGTCATGTCAGGTCACGGAGTTATGACGTCATAAAGGGAACAACCTCCGGCCAGATTTACGCTAGATTGGAGATTGCTTCACATTGGTATAAATGCCGACTGACCTGACACACTGATGGATTGTTTTAGAATCACAACTGGCTGATTTGACATTGGCACAATGTCCGTTGACATTTTGAAAGTTACTTAACCCGGCAGGCGGTGGGCCTACCAGCCACCTTCCGCGCGGTGGGGGGGGGGGCACTTTTTTGCCCCCCCCCCCCCGTATCTCCGAAACTACTGGACGGATCCGGAAAATTCAAACGGCGTTCGATAGCCCTGTCAAATTTGTCGAAGGAAACCAAATTTCATTGACCTCGGGGTCACCGATGACGTCATAGGTCAGGTCAAAGATAAAATGTTTCACCGTTCACGGGGCTTCTAGGGAAAGCGCTATAACACCGAGTAAAACGCATTTTGTCGAAAATCAGCGATAAGGCGTCAGTTGTCTAGTACATATGTTGCTATTAGAGGTCACTGGTCATACCAGGTCAGGTCACAAGTCAGGTCACCAAAGGTCACCAAGGGTCACCACATGAGCCCAACTTTACTAAGGTTATGCGATGCATGTTTTATGGCCAGTTTTTCATTTCAAGCTCAATGGTGTTGGTTATAAGACCATCAGGTACGGTTTAGGTCACTTTCTGGTGGAGGTCAGGTCAAGGTCAGGTCAAAAAGGTCAAATTTCAAAGTTGATATTTTTGCATAAAATGGGTATCGATTCGATGCAGCTCGTCACGGGGAGTCTAATGGTGGTCTTTGTGTTGCGCTACGAGGTCTAGAATTGCTAAAAATTGAGTTTGAAAATTTGACGTCATCAATTTTGAACAGTTTTTTCGCTATAACTTGGCCAAAAAAAGAGGTATCGATCTCAAATTTGGTATGTAGATAGAAGGCGGTAGGGGCTATCACATATATTCCGGTTTTTTTGAAATTCAAAAAACTTCTTGGATTTTTTGGCTATTATATTCAAAAAATCTATTTTTTGATTTTTGGGGGTCAAAATCCAAAAAATTCGAAAAACCGAGATAGCAGTTTTGTAGTCCTGTCAATTCCACACCTTTTATGTTAAAAACATTTTTCTGTATCTCTAAAGCTGTAGGCCTGACAGCTCTTCCCGCGAAACCTTTTTTTGGGTCGAAAATGGCAAAAATGACGTCACTCTGACGTCATTAGCGGCCAACCTATCGTAGCCTTTGGAAAAAATTTTGGTCACCATGTGCGCTAGCTGCTCCCGGGAGGGTACTGAAAGTTTGGTGACGATCGGCGCAGCGGTTCTCGAGATATATCGAAAAAAACTAAAGGGGGGGGCAAAAAATTGCCCCCCCCCCCACCGCCTGGAAGGTTAAGGTCAAGGTAAGGTCAGTGACCTCGGTTGACCTGTAATGACTTCTTGCACTTGTATGCCTTTTCGGGGTATTTTGATGCCCTGAATTCGAATTTGCTATCCATTTCAGGCATCGTCGGTTGTTTCTTTCAGTTCATTTTGGGTCAGGGTCAGGTCAGTGACGTCACACGCCTGACGTGACCCAATGCACAAATGACCTTGCAGACTTCCGATGCTCCCAACGCATCATTTTTAGAGTTATGACATCGAAATACACACCAAACGATAGAAAATTGATCAAGGATCACGATAGGGAAGGTTTCAAGTCGATATCTTTTACCGGTTTGCCGCAATCGGCGCGGAAATCTGAAAAAGTTAAAATTCAAAGTAAAAGTTCGCTACCCTCAGGGTATCTTAGGCATATATCAAGGAGTGCGTAAACCAAAAACGAGCCTGATCGGACTTGTCAGTCGGCGGCCAGAGCCTAAATTCTAAACAAACAAAAATGCCGATAATGTTTACTTTGACCTGACCTGTGACATCATCAGTGACTTCGAGGTCAATAAAAATAGGTTTCGCTCGACAGTTTTCAAGGGCTATCAGACGCTGTTTGAATTTTGACGATCGGCCCAGTAGTTTCGGAGATAGGAGGGGGGGGCTGTGGAAAGCCCCCCCCCCCCCCCCTCAGTCACTCGCGTTATGGAAAATACCCCAGTCATGCGCGGGTTAACGCGACAGAACAAAACACAATCAGCTAATAATTGCAGTAGGCAGGACGTTATCATGACTTTCAGATCATAGCGTAGGCAGAAAACACTTCGTGTTCATAGCGAGTAGCGAATAGCGTAGCGTAACGTAGAATGGGACCAGCAGTCGGCAGTGTCCCCCTTAATTAAAGGTGTTCCGCCGCCACTGAGGCAGGTAGCACTATGTAGGGGAAGCGGGGGGAACACCGCCACTGTGGGAAACACCGCCACCCCATCTGGCGGCGAAAGTATGAACTATAAAGTGTAAAAATCCGTTATTTCCTATTAACCGCACGAAGGTAAGCGTCTTCTGATTTGTGTTCCGGTGTTTCAGTGTAATCGAAGCTCATTGTGGGCATTTAAAGAAAAATGCACATTCTCTTATAAAAATTCGATGAGTTGGGAGCACTTTTGAATGTCTTTAAGTAGAGACTCATTTTGATTTACTTGATTACATCGAAAAATAACTGATCGGCTTTGTCCAGTAAGATAGGTTTGCTTGAACCGTGTAGTACATTCTTGCCGCTGGCGATTTTTGCTTGTGATCACTTATTGGGGAACACCGCCACCCCGTGGCGGTGTTACCCCAATTGAGGTTGCGGTGTTTCCTGTTCGTAGCGTGATAAGTGATGAAATTCCAAAGACACGCTTTATTTATGTTCGTAGATGTTCCTAAGTCGGGAATAAGCAGCTTATTTGACTTTTTACTTTATATTTTTCATGCATCCCGACCAAGCACTTGCCAGCTGTATAAAACTGGCAAACAGCTGATGAACCTATACCTATTTAGGTGTCCATTACCGATTATTTGCGAAAATTACCACTTACCGACAGGAAACTCATCGCACGCGATCTCTGAACAATTAAAAGCTTTCGTAGGGATGGGTTGGGTTAACATCAACACCGGTGGCGGGGTTACCCACACAATTTGTAGGCGGCAAATATGCAAGGTATTTTTAAAAGTCGTGATACATGAAAACCTTTTAGGAGCATGCAAAATAAGTACCTAAAACACGTGAGCAAATGTTTAAATATTGTAACCAAGACAATAACTACCAAGAGACTTCACACATATTCTCTCATTTTGGCGAAAAGCTTAGGGGGGCGGTGTTACCCCCGCCTCCCCTATATGTAGTGTTACCTGCCCATGCTATGAGCAGAACCTATAGGTAGGTGCAGCAGTAGCATCGCTCAATCAGGGCAAAGTGGCGTCGTTACTTCCAACATGGTATCTCATTCTTCCAAGGAGCATTGCAACTTCCGCTAGGAAGATTTGAAGTTCCAGTATAAGGTCCATCGTCACCTCAGAGTTCAGGTAGCTATCACAGCTTCCGGATACCGGTATCACATTTGACATTACAACATCCAATTGATCACGTCGAACCTACCGCCCGGTTGGGGCATATTAGCTATCTGTCAGGGGGAGTGTGACCTTTTTTAGCGGCATTATATGGGTACGTTAGTTGGTATTGAATTGATACACGTCGATGAAAAAGGCAGATAAATGCAGCAAAAAAATATGCGACTCTAATCCCTTGTAATCACAAATATCTAAATAAACGTTAGCTGAATCTGAAATGTTAGAGATGTCACCAACAAATATGAGAGCCTCAAACCATATATATCATAATTGGCAGCTATTCGATGGAAAACATACCTTTTCCGTAGGGCAAAATGCAATGTAGGTATCCGATGAACGACATATGCAGTAGTGGCCACACCCTCTAAATCGACCGTTCAAGGATTCCGAAAGTGAACGTGGGTAAGGACGATGCCGAAAGCAAGCAAAGACAAAGTAGCCACATTCATTGGCTTCCAGTCCGGTTCACTGATAGCGGTGTGCCCCAGCTTCTGATTCTCCGTGTTCCCGCTCCTTCCATCCATCTTCGACATGGCTCGTCCATTCTGGCGTGCGGCCATTATTTGTCTGGTGACAATTCCCGTGCCTTTTCTCCCTGCTGGCCTTCTTATTCCTCTCTCCGTGACAGTGGCAGTCTTTTCTCTCCGCGCCAGCACACGAGAGCGGCTCGATTACCAATATGTTATTGATGACCTGCTCGTATATTGTGGACCGCGACCTGGGAAATTCTGTCAGACATTAACCGTTGCTGTCGTACTTATCCGTCCGCGAATAACTTCTAAAAGCTAAAGAAGATCTTTACAGTTACTGCTGATAGCCAGCCACGTCCTCGGTTGTCTTCTCTCAACGAAACACAACAAAAGCTATATTTTTACGAAGCTACGTTATAGTAAAGACGTTACAATACTAACGTAGTGTGGTTACCGTGCATATCTTATAAGACAGCACTGACGCCACGCGCTTGTGCTAACAAATCACTGCAATTATGAATCCAGAAAACCCTCTCCTTTGTTGCCAAACTTGGGATCAAAGTTAGCAGAAACTGCGTAAACGGCCGGTCGGATTTCCGCTTTGACAGACGCTGCCCCAGAGGCCTGCGTGTGACGCCAATTAGCGAGGAGCGGCTGTCGAGGATGAATGGCCGGCGCGGCGCAGCTCTTCGTGAGCTGTCCCAGCCGTATGCTCAAGTTGTGCTGATTTGACGAGCCTTCCGCCAATTAGACAACGGAACGAGAACTCAATGCTGTTCGGGACAAGTGCATATTAGTGAAAAAAAAACCGTCTATTTAAAAATGCCTGGCAGAATTATACATGAAAAGGTTGAAAAATATTTCGCTTAGTTTTTTTTTTGACATGCTATAACAAAGCTATATATACTATATAGCTTTTTTTGGAATATCATACAGCAGAGGACTGTGAATATGGTCTTCTAATCAGACACGCACAACTTTGACCACACATAAAAGTACGGTGACGAACATCCTGGGTCACAATCACTCAACCAATCAGCTCTTTTGTGTCATCTTTATTACATACAAGAAGCATGTGGACTGGTAGCTGTAGATCTAACGATTTAACTCTTCTGTAGAATTTTACTACAGCCTACCATTTAGAAAAGTTGAAACGGCAGACGATTGAAAAGATTCTTTACGAAACCGTCTCACATAGTTCGGGGAAGGTTCCATCGATTCGCTGCAGTCAGCACCGGCGGCCGGACCAGCCTGCAGAGCTCCAATCGCGGTACGGGGGAGCATCCCAGTCCCGAGGCTCGGGCAGGCGCTCTGGCCGCCCCCATCGCGGCCCATCGCTCGCCACCGGCCATCATGGGCGACATGGTTCCTGAGGCCCGCTAAAAAGGTTTTACTTCCGTCTGCTATCGCCAGGAAGGGAAGAGTGATGGGTGCGATGACGTAAAAACTCGCTAATGGTCCACAGATCAACCGTGCTCGGAGAATTCCACCGACAAAGTTTGGTCATAAGGTTTGGCACGCCGGGCTAGTGTCACTAGGTAAAATGGGAATTATTCGAAGATATCCTTTTTTTAACGTTTATTCAATATAAGCACATCATACATAGGGCACTCACGGCAGGCTGGGTAACGAGGCTGATCTCTCACGTGATCGAAGATATCCTATACCTTATAGCATAGGATAATATGCAGCACCTGAGCTGGATGATATCGATGAGGTAAGCTCAAATGTGTACCTCAGAAATATTTGCTTTAGCAGCACCTTGTCCTCCAAACAGTCTAGTAGGAAGGTTTTAAAAAGAAACTCCGATAAAAACAGCGCACAAAAAACAGAAGTCACCCTAAAAATAAACCTTCAAAGTTAATACCTTTTTCCTCCCTGTCCCCATCCACCTTATCGCGCTATCTCGGGCCCTCCTTGCGCGGCATTTTTCAGCTGTTCGCCGGGCGGGGTCGGCGCAGGCTCCGTCTGAGAGGAAGCCTCCGGCGTCGGCCGGTGGACGCCAATTTCCCCCGGGTGCCCTCCTGGCCGGCACTAACACGGCCAGACACGCTCCGCCGGGAGGGGAGCAGAAGAGGAGAAAGAGGTGGAGAGGTGGTGGATAGTGCGGCGTGTTAAGCTGGTGACGTGGGATTATAAAGTGGTGTAGACACGATAGGGGTAGAACGTGGCATGTTTGATGCGTGGGGTGCACAAAACTGTGCATGCACTATTTTATAGACATATGAAGGATGTGGGCTGAGGGACCTAATCTAGCAACCCAGAGAAGACATTGATTTCTAGCCATCAACACCTGTAAATACCAAAAAAGCCGAATAAAGCCTGCTGAATATGCAGATTCTATAAACACACTGTATGCTATAAATCGCATGAGTTCTATCACACACATACACATACACTGTTTTCCCTACAGAATTAATCCTACCCTAAGTTGTGTATATAAGTTGCGTACGGAACGTAGAGACTACATACCTTTGACATGGCTGGACAATCTGATAAACAATAATCGAGCGCTCACAAAGCAGCTGAATTTACTAGATGGGCCTTGACTGTCCGCGAGGTGATCAATTATGTGCTCCTGATCGACTCCAAACCCATCCGGCCCTCCATCTGCACACATTCAGCCGGCGAAATGGGCCTCAACTGGGTCGTCCGAGATCAATCAACCCCATAAAATCATCGAATCGCCACGGCGTTCGAGAAACTGACCTGTGAGCAGCAGTAGCAGGAGACAGAGCCATCTGGCCAGTAGCCATCCCCCGATCGGCATTCCTCCGGGACGGACGTCACACGCCGCCGACTGACCAATCAGCGCGCCGCGCCGCTCGCCGGTCGGCCAATCAGCGCGCCGCGCCTCATACCTCTGACGTCATCCGCCGGCAGTTTGCATGACATTCGGCTGAGAACTGAAAAGGTCAAATAAAAATTATCAACAATAACCTAAATCAAATGCCACAAATCGAAAAAGGCGACATTGCATGAAAGGAAATAAGCTTAAACACAAAATAAAGCCAAGAAGGTCTACCAGCAAGACGGTAAAAGAATATGAATGCATTACACAATGAGTGTAAAGGAGAACCAAAGCCAGAGAGGCCGTCCCGGTGGCATGTACTCCTATAAGACCTGTTGGGACAGCATGTCCTGCCGCTCGAACGGTCACCCAAGAGAAGATGTATTGTCCACTGAGGAGCTTTCCTCAACGGTTGTCAGGTGGACCGTTCACCGCCAGCCGTGCCAACTACTATGTAATGTGAGGGAGGGTGCGGCTTGATAGGTCCTAAGGAATGCAGGAACGGATGATTGTCAGATGCACTTAAGCGCTTTAAATAACAAGGACTGGTTGCACGTTGGTGTTATATTATCGTTCCACGTTTTCAACGTCATACGAATTTAGGATACCAGGAAAAGTCAGCTAGATTGCAATCTTCCTTCCCAGCACCTGTCGCACTTTCCATCACCTGTGTTACATAACCGAAATAGTGTGATCCTGAGGCGGCTTTGGAGCGTCGTGAGCTTATCACCGTGCTGTTACCACCTGAGTCGACTCTCGCACGTTATGGCAACCTTTAGGAAGTTGGCTCCGTTCGCGACCTTTGACGCCGGGTCAATGGGTTCGGGTGCCGATCATGGTCGGAGACACTGCCCAGTGCACTGCGTGACTGCATTAGATGGGTCTGTGAGGGACTGGGAGACCATCGATGACAATTTGTAAAGTCAGCTTCACTTTTCGTGGCCCGCCATCGACAGTTTCGGAAAACCGTCGTTTTGAGAATGAGAGACGCGCGGAGTATAGTTTAGAATAAAATGTAAGACATAGCAAGCTAAAAAAAAAATACCCACTTCAAAAACTGTAACTCGACAATGCGAACAGCAATAACAGGCATAGGGGATCAAAACTACCCGAGGATCAAAATAAGTTACCACCAAAATAGTAGCGTGTAAATGATATAGATCTCCCACACCCCATTTTACGTCCCTTCCGTTCTTTTCTTACACACCTTTCACCACTCATCGTTCCATACGATTTGGACTCCTGGTCACTCAACACGACCACTTAGGCCCTCTTCCTCTTCTGCAGCTTTCCTCACTTTGGCCTCCGCTCGCTCTTCCCGACCCTGGCCCTCTCTCTACTCTGCATTCCGCCACACTCTACCTGTCAGTTGTCCGTTGTTTCATTGATCGGCAACCAGCTCAGCCGTTGCGAAAACCGGGGGACGACTAGGAAGAGGATAAGAGTAAAAAGGGAAAAGAGAGAGAGTGAGAGAGAGAGAAAGAGAGAGAGAGAGAGAGAGAGAGAGAGAGAGAGAGAGAGAGAGAGAGAGAGAGAGAGAGAGAGAGAAAGAGGAGGGAATAGGAAGAGAAAGTTAGGGAGTGAGCGAGATGTGAATGAGCACAAACGTATAGTACCTACAATACCTATGTAAATGGTGGCAAATGTAAAGAAAGAATAAAGTGTGAAAGTTACATAGGAGGCAAAGAAACTAATAAAACAATACAAACAATATCTTATTACGTTTGTATATTGTTCGCGGAGGATATTGCAATAAGTAGCATGCAGTAGACCATCATGGGATAACAAAGTAACCTTATTGTGTTTGTCACCATCGAAGCATATCTCGAGGAAATGAAGTTACTTCTCCAGACATAAGGTTTCTAACCACCCACGCGCGGACTGCATTTTGAAGATATGCCAATATGCAGCTAGTTTTATTAGTTCAATACCAATGTTCTTCGCTCAGCACTTGGCAAACAAACAAAACGGTAACAGTATGTTCTTATCTTGGTGGTAGAGCTATCAGTTGAGACAGTTTTTAATCATTTGCTGTTCAAGCGGTTCATGGGAAAATGCAAAGCCGTATAGAGGAGGCAAAAAACACCATAAGATTACTGATGCAACGATGCACTCGCGCAAGACTAAACTAAATCCAATCCAGGCACCACGACCTCTGAGGTCTATCTGGATAATTCAGGAAGGGTCCCTGGGTGGCCGTTTCGGACCGGTGGCATCTATGGGACTGGAGAGGTCACTGGTCGGGCCCAACTATTGACTTGCCGAGCACCGGAAGTCAGAGCTCGTGGGCGCGAGTGCAGCTCTCTGAAAGACGAGGTCAGGCAGAGTGCCTGTGGGAAGGAGGACGGATGAATTGTATACTGGGAGAGATGAATGAAAAGTATTAGATAAGACAGGGGAAAGGGAAGATAGACAAAACTCGGACTAATTGATTCAATTAGGTATGCCCAAAGCTCCTACATATGAGACGCCAGTGTCACAGTTTTGACACCCCTCCCTCTCCACAGTTTCTCTGGAGCGCGTCTGTGACTGCTGCTTCTCACCGTATAACCAGCTGAAGAGCGGCCAACATGTGGTCCGTCAGTCAACATGTGTACGTCAGTCAAACATCCATAAAATCATGTTCAATATCAAACACTATATTTACATATAAGAAGTTGTCGCGTTTCACCAAAACGACTCGGCGATCATCACTATTGCAATCGCTGCCGCCTGCCTTGAAGGCCACCACCTCCCGTGCTTGGCCAAAGTTTCCGGCGAGTTTGGCGCTTTAGCGGGACCGGCGGTATACTTCCAAATACCAAACACATCTTACTTGAAGTTCAAGGTTTATGTAAAGGTCAGCCGTCTCCACGGCGCGTCGAAATTTATCCACGATGTTCAAAGGCAGAGCGTTTATGGCTTTCGGTCAATGATTCGGAGTTGCTCGTTCACAGTCTTCCTGGGCTGTCGTATCAACGGGCATTTGTCCTAAACCAGCGTCGTTTTTTCACTAGCCTCACCAATTTTCACTGAAGTGGGTGCAACTGAAGAAACGTAAACTGTTAACACTTGAGGTAGTTACGTGAAGACGTCTTTCGGTATCGTGACATTCAAACACTTGTTTCTTTTTCTGCTGTATGCATACTTAAATTATATGTGATGGAAGTATCTAGATAGCGAGCAATGGTGATGCAAAGTAGTTCGCGAGGACAGACCCATAATTGCCACGACATGCATGCATGCTCTAAATGTTTCGACAACATGCAATTATGCATTAAACCAACTCTAGAAAAGTTCACAGCCTAAGGGTCTGAATTTAACATCACTAATGCATGGATATCGAAACTTCGTACCACCTCCAATTTCTGAACTTTGCATCAGAGCGCCGATTACGACTTCAAACTGTCGATACCACTTTGCAAATTATCGACACAGCCACGACCGCCAATCGACAGAGCGAACTCAGCGAACTTCCAGCGCTCCATGACACCGTTCCGACAAAACAGCTCGAGCGGGGCCGTCTCAGATGGTCGTGCTCGAGACACTTCAGAGCTGAGAGCGCTCCCGGCGGCTCCTCGTCGGGTTCTCGGGTCATTGCCGAAAACGTCCCAGCGAGTCGCCTCCGCGTGGCTGAAGACAGTTCGTCGTCCACGACAGTCGAGCCGGGGACGGAGACGACGGCGGTGACAGGCGCCGAAAGCATTCGATGGAGTCAGTGCCGGGTGAGGAGTCTGGAGTGGGAACTGGAGCTCAGGCGCCCATACTTAGAATGCAATGAAAAGTTCCCTTGTCAAATTGTGGGATGCAGTGTGAGTTGATACAGCCTATTGTTAGGTACCTAAGTAATGTGATAGCAAATGGCTGCGTCGAGAGCTATGGGGACGCAGTTGTTCGAGCACCATACATGACGCCTGGGCGTATACCAGCTCATTGAATCCAAATATTGGATTCAAAAAATGAGATTTTTTTAATACTTGCTCACAATAATCAGCCTGAATGAGATTCGGCCTTTGAACTTAGTTTTATACCTATATCCACTGCATTTGCGTATTACATACATAAGCATGCAATTCATATCGCATGTGAACAGGAAAATAAGTGTGTATGAACTAAGATTCTATTGTAAGCAGTCTCGCCATTCATATGAGATGCCATCCACCATAAAACAGTGGAGCACAATTGATGGTCAACCGCCATGTTCAAATGCCGAGCCGACAAGCTGCTATTTGTTACCTTCTTTATGTCGATTATTGACCTAAGGTAAGACAAATTTCCCAGCGAGCTAAAGAGATCTTGATAAATAGTACGGTTTGCTGGCTAGCCTTCTTCCATTTTGTTTAAAATGCTAACGCCCAAAGTTTCTTTAGAACACTGTTTTTTTTTTTAGAGACAGCCCTTTAAAGTCACTCGCTAATCGCTATAGGGAGGCATTTCACAATTCACGGCATTGCAGACAGCATAGAAGCGTGGATACTTTACAAGGTGAGCGAGGATGAAATCCCTCTTCGACCAAAAAAAATGTGGTCTGAATATGCATTTTGGATTGTAAAACGAGAGGGTGACATGTGTAGGCACAATAGGATGTTAGTTTGCGTTTCACACCTCATAATGGAAAGTTTTGGAGGAAGTTTATCAACCTATAAATGTACCCATGCAAATATCTTGCACGATAGAAATATGTATGAGAAGAATGACATGCATCTGAAGAATATGTAAAGCGCAGCCAACTGACCTGACCTGACATTACAATACTTATGCTGACCTTCAATTACACCCGTGCCTGGACCATTCCAGTCAACACGAATCGTTGCACGACACCGCAGCTGTAGGTATTTAACACACCACTGACTCTCGGAAAGTACCGACACCCTGACCCGGCCACCAGAGCAGCTGCCCGCCGCCCGGCCCGGCCGGTCAAGGTCAACCAAGGTCACCGTCACGTCAGGGTGCGTGGGGCCCGTTCCACGACGCCTGACATGACCTGACTTGACCCGATATTGATATTGATCTCTCTATCGCGACTAATAAAGAATGTATGGTATTACTGATTATCTACTATCCAGCTTGGCACATACGCATGGAAAAGAACATCAGCACGACATGATCGTAGGAGATCCCGGAAAACAGAGCTTTTAAAACAATTATCTAACACCATGAGTATTTCTTACGATGAAACGTGCATTCAGCATGTTTCATTCATTTTATAGCGATCTCACTGCATTGTCCACCGTCGTCGTGCCGCTAATAATAGACCACTAGAGCCAGTCAAGGCTCATGGGCAGCCCTCTTGAAATGGGCGACGACAGAGCCCATTTGGTCCAACCGGCCGTGCAGTTACAGAGGTATCTACGGACCAGTGTCACCGTGTCGGTCACACGAGGCATTTCTGAGTTCCTGAGATCGGCGGGGTTTGAGATAGAAGAATGAAGAGAGAGAGAGAGAGAGAGAGAGAGAGAGAGAGAGAGAGAGAGAGAGAGAGAGAGAGAGAGAGAGAGAGAGAGAGAGAGAGAGAGAGAGAGAAAGAGAGAGAGAGAGAGAGAGAGAAAGAGAGAGAGAGAGAGAGAGAGAGAGAGAGAGAGAGAGAGAGAGAGAGAGAGAGAGAGAGAGAGAGAGAGAGAGAGAGAGAGGAGAGAGAGAGAGAGAGAGAGAGAGAGAGAGAGAGAGAGAGAGAGGTGACGAAGGACCATATAGGAGCGAGCGAAAGAGGAGAGGAAGGGGTGATTGTTGTTGCGGTATTGCAGATGCGGCATTGTGGTTATATGTAATACCTTCGTCTGAAATCACCTGCATCCATCTGGACAACTCCTGGAAGAAATGACTACATCGAAGCGGGTTGGTCGTACCGACTGTCGCATTAGCCTCGGATGGTAGCAAACTGTGTGATAATGCATCAGTCTAGTGGAGTGGAAATGAAACAATTTCCGCGCAGCCGTCACAGCAGAGCTCTTATCTAGGCAACTGCAGCCCGCTCTCTGCTAATGCCTTTCCGATTAGAATCGGAACCCCAGCCACAACCAATGCCGGCCGACAGACTCATATTCCTGGTGAGAATGGGAGCGATATTGCTATAAAATGCAAATGAAAGGGACATCAACACTGTGGAAGCCGTGTAAATCAGTCTGAGGAAATAAGTTGCGATTGATGATAAATCATTATCCATTTTTATCAGCTCAGGGTAAGTGATAATATAACATTTAATGCGACGAGAAAAACAACACTTTATTGTTAATTTATACCTGTTCTGGCGGCAGTAAAAGAGTTATCTCATTTAACATTGCTAGCTTTGTGTTATTCTGATTTCATTCCGGCACCCACTGCCGCTGACGGGGTCGTCGGTAGCGGTGACTGCGCTGCCCCTGCGATGACGGTGGCCGCGCTGGTAATGGTATTGGCGGCTGCGGCTGCGGAGAGGATGCGCCGACCGCACCCCTCTCCCTGATTTGCTCTCCGTATAGTGCAGCTCGCTCTGATGAGTAAACAAGACGACGGTGACGGTGGTAGTGGCCCTCCGTCGCCACAGAGACATTGACGACGGTGTATCACGAGACGTAGCTCTCGAGAGTCTGTCAGCCAGTTTCGGCTAAAGTAATGTTGGTTTCGGCTGCGACTGGGCACATGATTTGCACGATGCACGAAGAAAAGCATGCGTTGAAAAGAACATTCACACTCAGTCTCGTTTTCGGGTGTGAAAATGAGCTGCCCAGTCTTAGTAATAGCGGCTTCGGCGCTTACAAAGACCTTGCTAATATTTCCGGAGATTTAGATCTTGCAGCCAGCCCGCTGTGTCGGGTCCGCCCAAGCGGCGTAGGCTGCGCCAGATTCGTCTCAGTGAATAATGATCGTCGCTGTTCGCCGCTGCTGCGTCCTGTTGGCCGTCACTGAGTCATGTTCGCCGCTGGTGCGCCGTGTTCACTGCGCGGCAAATATTAATGGTCGCGTAGGGTTGGGCTCGGCACCATTTGTGTTCTGAGGAGTTTAGTTAGAGCCATTGGGTAGCGCGATTAGCCGCCCAGGCGGCCCTGTAAACGACGCACCACCGAACTCTGGTGGGTGGAGATAGCCATTGAAAAATAAACGCTGTGCCGAAGTACCATTTGGGAGGCAATTCCCATAATCAGTGACAGGCAATACCAGTCAGTCATGTGGCCGGGTTCAGCACTTGAAATTTTAGACATGCATTCACTATCTCGACGTAATGCAACACGATAATCTCGGCCACACTAAACGCAGCGGGGGACCAAAATTCCGCGTATGTGCTTGGGAGAATGCATCTCTGGAACTTATAGGTCGTAAGACATGTGATGGATCTCGTTTCTTTCAAACGCTTCAATATCTACAGGGCTATGTGGGGCTTCAATATCTGATGCCTCCTTCCCTCGGATAGTAGACGTAGTGGAAGGAATGGGAGGGGTAGCTGGGAACAGAAAAGGGGAAATAGAGGGTAGATGTATCCGCCCGAGGAAAAAGGAGTAGCAGCCGAATCCCCAGACCGGTTTACGAGGCAGTGATCTCCTGCATGAGTGCCGCAGACGCGTTGGAGTTGGCACGTGTACAGATTACGGAGCCAGGCCGCTGTGATAGCCCGCAGAGCTGTGATACGACGCAGAGTACTGCAGGACGACTTTCGAAGGAGTGGGTCCATCTGAAGAGCGTATCAGCAGAGAACGGGGGCTACAGTTGGTCCACTGACAGCACAACGGTTATGGAACACATTGTAGAGGCATTAGTGAAGTGAGGTGAGGCACCGTGAAGAAAACTTTTCATCTTTGCAGTCATTCCGATTGTTTTCATCATTGCAGTCATTCCTATTGCCCATGTCCGTCTGTATCTGTTTACCCTCATTATCCACCATTCCCCGGATTTTTTTTTTCTCTCGCCCCCCCCTCTCTCTCTCTCTCTCTCTCCTCTTACTCTCATTCTCTGAGACTCAAAGATTCCTCATCACAAATCTACCGCCCGAACCCAAGAGGGAGAGGTTCCCTAGTCACTGGGGACCATCACTCATCACATCAGTCATTAATGATGGAGCCCCGCCCGGTTTTCTAGATTATATGACGCTCACAAGCGGGACAGGCGGAACGTGATCAGACAGATAGTGCCAACTTTAGCGAGCCAGCTCCGCCGGAATTCGAGAGAACCGGCGACGAGAACGAAAATATGAAGGTGATTAGGACACGTGATAGTGTACTAAATCGGGCGACGGCTGCTACACTCAATTCCTTTGGTATGATGATAGTTACAAGAAATCGCAGAAAGTTACCAAGACAAGAGGTAACTAGCATTCTTAGCAACGGAAGAGCAGAGCCATGAAAAGCTGAGAGAGCTGATCATGATTTCCATTTTGAACAGTTTATGCCTGAAAATTGACAGCGACATTTAACCCGCGCACCGACGGGGGGGCGGATATCCACCCCCCCTGAGGTTTTTCGCGAATAGCGGGAAAACCGCGGCGCGTAGCGCCGCGAAATTTGGTATGACTATAACCTCATCAATTTTACACATGGTGTGCAAGTTTGAAATTCCTACCTTTTAAGGTCAGGTCACCAGGTCACTTTGAATGACCCAACCTCAAGTCACTTTTTTGCAACTTTGTCACCGTGCCACAGCTACAGTAGATGTCGGAGGCCTTTGAAAGTCGCAGGATATTATTAGGTCATTAGTAGCTACAATTTGTGTATCTCGGAATTTTGATATCGGTGACCTAAGGTCAGGTCAATTTCGCGACCTCCCCTTTATAAGTCAATGGGGGAAAAATCAACTCCCTGTTTTTACCACTAAAACGGGTCGGAATGGCCCCATATACTTTACATGACTTCATATACGATCAACCTTCACTACCTTGAGGTCTGTTTTGCTGTTGGGCAGCTGTGAGGTCATGTGACGTCATCAAAGGTCACCAAAGGTTTTTAGCCAATAACTCCGTACAGGAACAAGATACAGACGCGTGGATGGTCTCATTGTGTTCAGCTCGTCAAGACGCATCGAATGATATACATGATGACCTCGAGGTCACGTGACCTGAGGTCAACCTTTGACCTTGACCTTTCGAGGTCAAAATATATATCATTCGATGCGGATTGACGAGAGGATCACGATGATGCCCTTAGTTTGTTCCTATCTTGACGAATTCGAAAGTTATTCGAGAAAAACTCTCTCCATATCTAGCGCCGCCATTTTGACTTTTTCGACCCCTGTGACGTCATCTTTGACCTGACCTGAAAATGACCTTAGTAAAAATTGTAGATCTTGGCCGTGCGTATCCGATGCCGTTTACTGCTTGTCGCTATCTTGCTTCGTTCTCGAGATCTCAGGGGGGGGGGGGGCGGTCATCCGCCCCCCCCCCCGTCGGTGCGAAGTTGGCGCAGACCCCCGTCGGTGCGCGGGTTAACTTCTCTACCGGCATGCCATTGGTGCAGAACCCTCAACGCTTATGCATCGCGATACTTTAGGCACCACAGTATTTAAGTATCCGAGCAAATGAACCTGCAGAAATCGGTGCTCCAATAATGTCACATCAAAAGCCAAGTGAGCCAGTGACGCCACTCAGTCCATGGGGCACCTGTCGTACGATATAGAGCGAGAGAGACGTATGGAGCCGCAAATAGACGCAGGCTAACGTACGGGTCAAAGGCGAGCACATGCTGCAAAATATCAGAGGATAGAGTACATGGGTTCGATACAGAAGGTGAGACTAGCTTTCTTTCTTATGCAAGAGTAGGTATATGAAACAATACAAATGCACAAAGATATGGCGACATTTTTACTACCAACATAAATAATCATGATCAGCGTCAGTTTTAAACCTAATGCGTTAAATTTGATTTATCTGCCGCTCAAATGCCTTATCACAAACCAATGAGAACAAACCAGTCAAACTGTTAGGCCCACACCATGGTGCCAAACCTCAGGTGGGAATAAGTTCCACTTTCCCTTCTAGATTCATTTCCTACAACACTCCCTTGCTGATAGATATTTGATGCGGATAGCCACACTAAGGTCAATATGTAAATTATTTATTTTATCATTTCGTGTGTTAGAAGGCAGAGTAATAAGACAAATATTTCTCACCATCAAAAGCTGCTCATCGTAAACGCAATCGAGCGGTGTCAGAGAAAAGAAGAAAATAAACGGTACATATTCCATTAGACCGATACTGATGGTTATTTCATTTGGCTGCATGCCCTACATTGGCCAGTTGAAAACACATCTGCGATTCCTGGCTAGGGTAGTATGGGAAAATCTCCGTCGTGCACTTAGGGAGAATACTGAGACGCTCAGGATATCCGACGACCTCTTCAATTTCGTGCATATTCAGAGCTTACAGGCATGAGGCATACTCCGTTCAATCGCCTGAGTTGCTCATACATTCAACGCGTAGCGCATGAAACCACGGGCGAATCGTTCCATTACGGTAGTAAATTTTTATTCTTCCCTCTCGCTTCATGAATAACGCTATCTTCGAAACTCGGACAGAAAATGCTGGACTGCTGTCAGCTCTGAGGAAGTCCTCTTGCTCCAGATAAAAGCTTTGCCATGTCAGTATAGAGGCAGCGTACTCGTGTGCCTACGCCGTCTGGGTAAATGATGGCAGCGGAGCATCCAATCGATGCTTTCTGTCTGAAGGGCACCATTTTACAGTTAGAATTTAGTGCGAATATCAAATGCATCGATTCCTAGATTCACTGCCTGTCAGTAAAACTAGAGACCCGAGAGGCTCGTACGCTCCGCTTGCCCAATTTCATAACTTTCTACGTAATGTATTGAATTGGAAAGAACATGTTAGGAACTTGAATCGTCTGACGCGTCTAAATCTGGATGCGACTTCAACAAATGAAGCAGCCTACTTTTTCACATTTTCCCATTTTCAAGGTAGTAGCACATTTGCACTTGGACATAGACATGAGAACATTTGCTTGGGCGAGATGTCTTAGTATGTCTTAGTCATGCCAACCTCTGCGAACTCTGGAATCGCTTTACCCTCTCAAAAATATAACGACAAATCTGCTCACATACTTCATGCTTTGAGCTACTAGCTTTCGTGAGCGGCAGAATTCATTAGAACAGAGCGACGGACTGTAAGCAAACAGTCTCCAACATAATCACAAAGCACGCTGACAGCGAAGCATTTACCTATATAGGCTAACAGCTCGTATGAGCCAGTACTCCCCGAAAACAAGTCTTCGCGCTCACTAATGTCAAAGAGGTTTAATTATGGTAGGTGCTGGTAACTTGGTAATGCTTCAAACAGTGTCTAATATAAAGGCTACAGATAGTTGCTCCTGTTTCATGTCTTACTATACATCGAACACATCCGTTCAACATTACGGCTCTTTTTTCTCAACTTGCGGCGTAGTCAAACATTGATCAGCACACGTTATGCAATCGTTTGTATGAGGTGGATAGATTATTGTTACTTCTTACTCGTATCAAATTGTTCTCTCAGCAGCCTCATGAGTACCAACAACCAACTATAATCCGATTTAGGCCTTCCCTATAACAAATTACAGTCCTGTCAGAGTTCACTATTCATCTGTCAATATCAGATTTTGTACGTACCTAAAAGCATTGTCATTTCACAATCCGATCGTCCCGGGCTGATCGATTCCAAGCTGCTTTTATAGTAGGTATGGTCCTTTCCAATAGAACCTAACTTTGATCACCTGCCGTGCTCGCTCCTGTATCGAAACCACCTGTGTTATTTCAGTGATGGCGCCGCACAGTCTATCACCGGGTTTATCAGGCCGCGTGGAACGACCCTCGTTCGGCCACGTGGCATATTGATGGCACCCGGCCGGCCAGATTTCGCCGCGGCCAGCTAAAGAGAGTCGGGCCGAGTCCGCCCTTATAGACGAACCATCTGCCTCGGGAGGGGGAGGCGGCTGTGGGGGGAGACGTCTGCCTCTGCTGCAGCCTGACGGCAGCACTAGAAGACTGCGGGGTCACGGCTGCCGCCGCCGCCACGAGCCCGCATAATGTCAGTCGCGCGCCGGGTCGAGCGCTATACAGGCGAACCCCGGCCGCTCCGCGGTTTTTTAGCATTTTGAGCGGGAAAAACTTCGGTGTGATTGGAATCATGTGTTCTCAGTGTTCTACTACTTGCCCTGCATCTGCATTGAAGTCACCAGACCTGTGAGTGAACTGATCTGGATATTATTCATTGCTTAAAATTTTTGGTACCCGTCACCCGTGCTGCTGTCGTGAAGCCACCAGAAAATTCATCGTAGAGACGCTATCATTGTCAGTTGAAGATTGATGCATTTTTGAAAGACGCATCCAACGGTGTTATTTTTATGCGTCTATCTGCTCTCGCTTGCAAGAAAATCGCCAATATCTGCAGGACTATTTCCTTTCCGACGCGGATGCTTTTAACGACTTCTCCGCCCTCTGCCAACCGTCCTCGGTTGTCATGGCGACCAACCCCTACCGGGACCGGCCGGCGCCTGAGACGCCGGTAGCCGGCTAAACGAACAATGCCGGCCGACCCTTCCCCCCTGCCCCGGCGGCCCGCTCGGCGCGGCCGCCGCGCGGGCTGGCGCGCTCGGCGTGCGAGGGGACATGGGAGCAGCGGACAGCTGACTGCTTCCGGCACTGGGGCCCCGAACGGGTCTCGCCGTGTAGAGTGCCAAACACCGGCCAGCGACCACCGACGGGACGATCACACTGCTGAATCTGCCAGACGTGCATACGACCGGGCACATCTGATGGCGGTGCGTGACCGACTAAGCAACGACACCACTCGTGAAGTAGCCGAGACTATCCGGCGCAGTCTTCCCGCGTATCTCATCCGCTGTCTTAATCGATCACGCCCCCTCAGCCCTGCGGAAGCGGCATGTGGACCCCGCCCCGCATCGAGGACTCTCCAGTCCAGCCGGCCGACCGACCCGCCCAAATTGCTGATCGGCGCCCTAAATATTCAAAGTATCAAACCCAAACTTCAAGAGCTGACCTGCGAACTCGCTCGCCGCAACTACGACGTAATGGTGCTTTCCGAGACCTGGCTACGTCCGTCTACCCCGAAACGCCTCCTGGTCATTCCGGGCTACTCGCTCAGTCGTGTGGACCGCCCAGATGGCAGCGGTTATGGCGGCGTAGCCATCATCACTAAAAACAGTTTGACGTCAATGACACTGAAGATCCCCGGCAGCGGGAGCTCCGAAAGCAAGCTGGAGTCGCAGTGGGCGCTGCTGAAGCTGGACAAGGGCCAACAGATAATCATCTGCTCCCTTTATCGGCCACCCCGACACTCTGAGGCTGCCCTGCTCGCCGACTTCACGGACCTCGAGGCCCAGCTGCAGCGGGTCCTCATCGATTACCCCAGAGTTCCGTTCGTTCTCTGCGGGGACCTCAACTGTGACCTATTGAAGGGGCCGAATTTCCGCGCGTCTCAACATCTGATCAGCTTCTTATCGAATTATTCTTTAGATCAACTAGTAACAAATCCAACTTTTACCTCCGGCTCTCTATTGGATGTATGTATTGTTAACAAACGCGAACTTGTGTGTGACACCAGCGTTAATTATTGTCACTTCAGTCCCCATAAAATCATCGACGTGATTGTCAATGTGCCGAAAGTGCGTCAAAAGCCCGCCGTTATCTCATCTCGCTCTTTTAAGCGCCTAGATCACCCTGCACTGTATCACGACTTACTCGATGTCGACTGGGATTATGTCTTCTCTGCCGAAACTGTCAGTGACAAGTGGCATGCTTTCTTGTCGTTCTTCGTACCTGTTTTTGATGCCCATGCCCCAATCAAGCGTGTGTCTATCCGTAACCCGACCGCTCCTCCCGTCTCCGCCG
This sequence comes from Amphibalanus amphitrite, assembly GCF_019059575.1. Classification (NCBI taxonomy): domain Eukaryota; kingdom Metazoa; phylum Arthropoda; class Thecostraca; order Balanomorpha; family Balanidae; genus Amphibalanus; species Amphibalanus amphitrite. Next base: position 31,043 of record NW_024883883.1, read on the forward strand.
CCACCCGTAACCTCATGTCTCAACGTCGCGCTGCGCTTCGCCATCTAGGCCGCAACTCGAGCGAATACAGAGACCTAAACCGCTCAGTCCGGGCGGCAGTGCGTCGAGACAGGCGAATAGAGATACGGAGGGAAATTGGGGAGCGGGGCCCCAACAAAGTTTGGCAGTGCATCAGGTCAGTGGTAGCCGCGAAGAAGGACGGCCCAGACATCCAGCCCGATCTATCTGCCGATGATTTAAATTCATTTTTTGTATCTGTCGGTCCTCGTGTCGCTGACGAGATCCGAGCCCAAAACACTCCCACCGATTTGGATGTGCGTCTCACCCGTGTCGGCGCATGCAGTTTTCAACTTCGTGAGATAACACTGGGGGAGCTCGAGCGGATTATTTTCAGCATGCGTAACTCGAGTGCCTGCGGCTCCGATAACGTGTGTGTCCGCATGCTGAAATTCGGATTCCCCGCTATTGGTGCTGTCATCCTGCATATTATCAATACCTGCTTAATCCAATCTGACATCCCCGATTCATGGAAACATTCCACAGTTCACCCTCTGTTCAAGTCTGGTAACCCTTCAGACCCCGCAAACTTCCGACCCATTTCCCTAGTTCCTGTAATCATGAAAGTAGTTGAACGCATTGTCCATCAGCAGCTCTACGCCTACCTCTCCCATAATCACCTTCTGGCATCCTCCCAGCACGGCTTCCGCCCCCGGCACTCCACGGAAACCGCGTTGCTGTCTGTCACTGAACACATCCTGGCCGCCACTGATAGGGGGGATTTGTCAATGCTATGCCTTCTCGATCTCAGTAAATGTTTCGACGTGATTGACCACGATCTTCTGATGCAAAAACTGATGTTACACGGCATTGAAATTTCCTGGTTCGCCGCCTATCTACATGGACACACTCAGAGCGTGTCTTTGAAAGATGTATCCGGACGTAGAGTGCTGTCTAGGCCTCTTTCTAATGCCATGGGTGTCTTCCAGGGCTCTGCGTTAGGGCCGCTTCTTTTCACCATTTTCTCTAACAACTTATCGCTATACGCGGGCGACGCAAAAGTGTTTCAGTATGCCGATGACACTCAAGTATTGGTTAGCGGTCCAGCTCGGGACCTCGAAGTTCTCATCTCGCGCATGGAGGACTCGCTCGCGTCTCTCAACGACTGGTTTTGCGCTAACGCCCTCAAAGTGAACGCAAGTAAAACACAGCTTATTGTATTTGGCACTCGTCAAAATCTTCGTAAATTACCAGACTTTAGAGTACCATTCCGCAACGCAGCGTTGCAACCGTGCGCACAAGTCGGGAACCTTGGCGTCACTTTTGACAGCACTATGTCATGGGACGCACACGTCTCTGAACTCTGCCGCCGGTGTACGGGACTGTTGATTGGTCTTTCACATGCGCGCCACTGTCTCCCAGATGGCATCATTCGAACGCTCGTGACGGCACTCGTTGTATCGCGTATCCAGTACTGCCTTTCAGTTTATGGTAATGGGTCCCAAAAAAATTTCGATCGACTCCAAAAAATTCTTAACTTCGCCGCTAGAGTTATTTTCGGCCGCCGTAAATTTGACCATGTCTCCGACCTGCGAACAAAACTCGGGTGGTTGTCCCCGCGCGGTATGTCCGATTTCCACACCCTTGTCATCGCACACAAGGTCATACAGCGCCGTGAACCTGAGCAACTAGCAGCCCTGTTCGTCGCTAATAGCGCTATCCGCGAGAGACCATCCAGACAAGATCACTTCTTCCATCTTCCCCGTCCACGGCTGGAAACGGGCAAGCGGCGGTTTGGCTATCGAGCTGCAGCTCTGCTGAACAGCCTGCCACCTCACCTGTCGCAGCTGCCTCCCGCCCGCTTCGCCCGCGCTGTTAAAGCCGCAATCGTGGACGATGAATCAGCACATCGTCGCTGACCAATAGGATAGGGGTGGGTAAAAGCGATGAGGCTGTCCTGAGAGTGTTTTGTCCTAGTTTTGACGTGAGTGAATGTGCAACTGTTTTGAATGATTAGATTAGCAACCGCGGATACGGATTCTGAGCAGTAATCGCCACGCACTTTGTATGTGGATCGCTCTTAAATGTAAATACAATACAATACAATACAATACAATACAGAATGGGGCCTAAAACCGGAGATACGACACGGCCGAGGTTTCATGAGGAGGCACGTTTACGGTGCACCCCGTTATCTTTATTACGGCCCGACGCGAAACGGTAAGTCGATTATAGTTTATGACTCCGGGTTACTATGGGCAGCATATTAAAACATAAATTATCATAGTTTATATTATAGTTTTATTGCTATATCATAGTCATATTATAGTTTAACTGAAAGTTGAGTCGTAGAATATTGTGAAAAAAATAAGTTTGCCCTGAAAGAGTTCGCAACATGTTTGGCATACTACGGGTGCGATCCCAATGCCATTGTTCATAAATACCTATACAAACTTTCTTCACAGGGGCAGACAAACATTTCTAAGCAAATAAATTATTCAACCCTTAACCCTCGCCGGCACAGGCCATTTTGCGTCCTTCGACGGCACAAGGGGGGGGGGGGGTTGGTACGACCCCCCTCGCGTTTGGCCCCTGATCGAGCTAGAGCTTCGCGGAAAAAAACGAGCGTGTTGCCCGTCACGAGAGGAAGCCGATGATACCCAATTTTAAGGTCCTAGGTCATCGGGTGACCTTCCAGGTCAGGTCAATGACCCGAAAACCGGGAAAATCGGGACCTGTTAGAAAGTCGTAAAGTGTGGCTGCTATGTGGTTTTCCGGGGTGCTGATCACGAATATCGTGTTAGTTTTGATCAGAGATGATGTCTTTCAGCATTTAGACCAGGCCGGGTCAGGTCAGGTCAGGTCAACCGGTAGGGGTTGTGACGGGTATTCGTAATACGTGTCAACCGCCTCTGACAGCCTCGTAACATGTTACGAAGGCACCAAAACTACTTCGTTTATGTTCAAATGGTTGCTAAATTCGAATTCAGCTCCAAAAACTAGCCTAGAAACATGTAAAACTCGAAAAAGTGAACCAAGGTCACCCGAGGTCACCAAAGGTCAATGACCTGACCTGACCTTCAGGTGACCTTGACACCCACCCTAATGTATGAGAGCAACATCAAACCACATGTTTGAACGTTTGAAACCACGAAAAGCTTGCAAACGCGCGGCTAATGCGAGCCGGCATACGCCGAATCGCGATTCCGGCCAAACATGGTCTCGGAAAAGAGGTCACAGGTCAAAGGTCATTTGGGTCAGGGTCATGAAATGTTCAGGGTAGGTATAAAATTGATCAATGCGATGGTACTGAAAGTTTCGTCGCGATCGGCCGCTTTTTACGTGAGTTATTCGCGAAAAACCCTAGGGGGGGGGGTTGATGCAATCCCCCCCCCCCCTGTGCCGGCGAGGGTTAAAAGTAGGATTTATGATATAGCAGGAAAGTAGCTTTCCATGGACATCGGACGAACAGAAAATGCATATATGGTGCGTCAATTCACCCACCAGTGTATGTCCAGAGTGTCGTCCACATGTATAGATCCATTGTGCAAATTTGCAAAATATGTTTGCTATTTCTTTTTTTCGGGTCCACTGGCAAGCTAGTGGTGCAGTTTTGGAAAACGTATGTCCAATGTCCGAAATGTTCGTCGACTGTCCGTCCAAAAATGTCCAAGCGAGTCATTTGTCCAACGATATCAGAACACTGCGCAATACACTCAACACTGCTATCTAATTTGGTTTTAATGTGCTGTTACCAGCCCAAAAGTGTCGATCATATCGAGATCTGAGCATTCTGTCCACCAGTTAATGCTACACACGATCACTTTATAAAAATGCTGAGGTATAGCAAGTGATTGTCCATTGTTGTCCAAAGCCTGCTACCTTTGTCCAACCAAATTCCGAATTGGACATTGGACAAAATCGGAATTTCAAAGGTCCAAGTTCCGATTGGCACTACCACGCCAAGCCATGCAGATGCATGAAAATGAACCAAATGTCAAAGATACAAGGGATCCATTCGTTCTCAAACACTGGCCGCTGCAGCACTGCTAGACAATGCAGCTTCTTTAGCTAAGCTCAGTAATCCCCGCGCAGGGCTATGATAGCCTCCGATAGCCCCACTCAGTGGGTGTCATCTTACCAGTGAGACTCTGCGCTGGGCGCCGCTGAGCTCTCCGCTCTGTCCTCTCTCTCCACTCTCTCACTCGGTCCAGTCTTCCACCAGACTAATCGCCGACCTCGCGTCTCCCCTGACCGGCAGTTTACCCCGCCCTCTGGCACCACCCTCTGTCGATCCGTGCAGGCGGTCACACACTGCCACACTACCTCTGTCCCCCAGCGACCGGCGGCCGCGCCGCGCCGCCGCGTCGGTCTCGACGTTCGGTCCGCGCGCCGATCGTCGGCGCCGACACGGCCGGTCACGGCGGCCGACGGCCGGCCGGAAAGGAGAGCGGAGGCTGAGGCCGATGGAGAGAGGGAGGGAGTGGAGACCGGCGAGGAGAGGGAGGATAGCTGGAAAAGAAGGCAGACGATAAAAGAGAGAGAGAGAGAGAAGGAGGGAGTAAGAGATAAGGTATGGAGGAAAATATAGGGCAGGGAAAAGAGGAGAGGGAGAGAAGAGGGAAAATGAGGGAGATGAGAGAGAGAGAGAGAGAGAGAGAGAGAGAGAGAGAGAGAGAGAGAGAGAGAGAGAGAGAGAGAGAGAGAGAAAGAGAGAGAGAGAGAGGGAGGGAGGGAGAGAAAGAGGGTGGGAGTGAGAGAGAGAGGGAGAGAGAAAGGGGGAGAGAGAGAGAGGGAGGGAGGGAGGGGAGGGAGGGGGAGAGAGAGAGAGAGAGAGAGAGAGAGAGAGAGAGAGAGAGAGAGAGAGAGAGGAGAGAGAGAGAGAGAGAGAGAGAGAGAGAGAGAGAGCAGGGAAGACATTAATGGTGGTCGCAGATGGTCCCTCTGAGACGATATGACACCATTGATCCAGCAGAAAAACGCAGGTGCGACGAACGCTTTTCGGAGAAACGGGCACATATGATTGAATAAATTATTGTCCTTTCATGAAGTTGCGAATAATCGCTGAAAACGTCAGATGGCATGTTGCTTTAGTACAGAAATAGCAAGTAGTATGATATGCATATTGCGGTAGGCTATAGATAGCATGAATCATTTAAATGCCTAATGACTGAACGACAATTACATTACTATCAACGACTTTCGGTTCTGCGACCCATTCTAGACTGATCCTCCCCCTCTGCTTTCCTTGACATCTCTCTTAGCCCCACCGTTCACACTCTCTCCATTCTATGCCATCCCCGCTGCCATCCCTCCCCACCCCTCTCTCCCTCTCCACCCCTCTGTAGAGGCAGTGGCCGGCTACTCTTTCTATCGACCTCAATACCCCTGCGGCGGCGGCGGTGGATTAAACTCCCATGAAGAGATGAATGCCCCCGGCGCCTCAGAGGTCATCTTGGCGTGTCCAGAGGATCCCCAGGCGAGTTAGCGCGTGTGAAGGATTAGCATACGGGCTGGCAGTCTCCGCTTAGAAGAGATAGATCAAAGACTGATTTCGGTGAAACTGAAGGTCGTCGGTTGAAACGGAGAAGTTATCGGATTGTCAACGATCTGCTGCGAAAGTGGAGAGTGAATCATGACCTTTGCTTCATCGACACGAAAAGTTTTATTTGAAAGGAAACATACCTTGACAGGTGATTTGAATGCGAAAACTAGTTTGGACAAGTGATGTGAATGCCAATCGTGAATTAAGGAAGTGGTGGATAAAAGGAAAGAACTTCAGAAAACCCCTCATTAGAAAAAGCTGGCCATTTGGATTCTTCACGGCGGTTGTCGGTTAGCTTCGCTGATTGTGATGGTGAGTTCGTTAGTTGCTCTGCAGAATAAAGTTCATATGACTACGAGAGGATAGGCTTTCTTTCTAGTCATGCCAGTATTCGTCTCCCTGTTTATAATATTTGGCAATGTTGGACAAAGTTCGATTTTTGTGCACATTTGCTTGAGCAGAACCGATGCAGCGTATGAAGCCTGCGATAATAGACTACCCGCTCTACATATTAGCACGGCGGGACAGTATACGCACGCAGGGGGCAGCCCGGCAGCTGCAGGTTAGAAACTAGAGTGACCGGATGGCTGGATGGACGGAGATATGACGGAGTCGAAAACCAACGAGAGATGAAACTAAATAGAGCTATGGGTCACTAAAACTTGGCTTCTCGCGCATAGCTGTGTGGATGAAAACAGAATGGGCGTCACTTACAAAACATCAAATGTGAATAGGTGCTCAGCATCAGACAGTGTTCAATATACAACTAAATTGTAAACAGTTCTCTCACTGTTGACATTATCCAACAAACCATTTGAATTTAAATAGCAAACGTTTATGTTAAGAAGCTTCCTTTCATGCCCACAATTGTGCTGCATCCCGCTTCTCGTTCCGTCGCTACCGGTCGTCATAAATCCAGAGTATTTCCAGCTCTGCGCCGTAATTGCACTGCCATCTGTTACTCCTACCAAGAAAGACGCAACAAAACACCTTTCAGCGGCCTTTCTCGCGCGTTTCCATCACGCCATGCAATGACAATGCGGCTTTGTCCGGCGGCAAAGGGCGGCTCGCAAGGTTGGCGCCAAATCACCGTTCTCCATCATCCGCGCGGCACGGCACGTGACAAATGGCGCCAATCGACAGTCTAAGAGCCACGCATGGGGTCGGCTGTGGCCCCACGCCGCGGCCCGGTACGGTGCGCGGAGGAGCGGCAGATTATGGGGACGGAGAGCTGCACGGAGGCGCGGAGGACCGGCAGATTATGGGGGGACGGAGAGCTGCAGCTGACA
>NW_024883884.1:0-34260 GCF_019059575.1 Amphibalanus amphitrite
CTATATATTACAAGGTCAGTCCCACCCACATTACGGATAATTTCAAACTCTGGCTATGTATACTGCGTCATGAACCAGAACTCATGGATATCATCAAGGCATTACCCCATGCGTCCATTTCAATCTATCCATTCGTCAATCCCAGGTCACTCCCGTGCCAACTGCCAAGCTCATCCATAGCCGCGTATCTCTGTCGCACCCACCTCCGTTTGCGCAGAAACCCGCGCCGGCGTGGGGACGGGAGCGGCGGCGCCGTCGGAAGTACACCTCTCCGGTGGGGTAGTAGGGCAGATAGCCGTCTGTCGGAGACAGACACATCGGTCAGGGATTGGAGGCGTTAGAGAAACATCGTTTGGGGATCGTAAATGATTGGACTGGAGACGTTAAGAAAGAATTATCATTTAGGAATCGTAAATGATTAATTAAGTGAGAGAGAGAGAGAGAGAGAGAGAGAGGAGAGAGGAGAGGGAGAGAGAGAGAGAGGAGAGAAGGAGAGAGGAGAGAGAGAGAGAGAGAGAGAGAGAGAAAGGGAGACAAAAAAGAGAGTGAGAGAGAGTGTGAGAGAGAAAGAGAAAGAGAGAGAGAGAGGGAGGTAGAGAGTGAGAGAATCACATTATGCACCGCCTTGAACGAACAATGACGACAAATGATGCAGCCTTTTTAGAATAAAAAGGATAGATAATAACGTTAGGTGCGGAATTCCCCTAAAAGCAACAGAGAATAAGCATACAATGGAATGCATCTTAAAAAGCACTCTGAAGGAAAGAAATCCCAATAGATGCTATACCGAGATACTCGGGTTGCAAAGAATCCAATGATTTCGTCTTGGAATTACAATAAAACTATTCACTGACGTTTGGTGATTTGAAACTAACGAAATAATAACTTCCGAAGAAAAAGAGACACAACAATATTTTATTCAGGACAAATATGCTGGAAGTTGGGACAGAGGTGAATGAGTCTGAAGTCTGAACTTTGACATATAAGCAGAAGACCATTTCCAGGAAAACAAACGAACAAACGAACAATGCTGTTTTCCTCCCGATCAAACAAACACACAACTATTCTGGCTCCACCTCATTACATTCAACGCACGCACCTGTTACTCGTAATTTCGGCGTCCAACCATGCCACCAGCACCCTTGTGTGGGAGACCAGAATGAATAGCCGCACGGGCACGTACCCGCCGCCCCCCCCCCCCCCCCGCCGAGTCACGGGCTATACGACTGCACGGCAGTGCTGTTAGTGGGCTCGCGCCGGAAGTTGTTTGCGAACGTGCGCAGATTTCGGATGTTATTTGGCCGGTCTGTGATGGCGTATTAGTATTTCTGGCGGTGCCGTCTGATATGATGGGTTGTTGATTCGGTACAAATTGAATCAAACGGTGTGTCGTAAAGGATTTCTAGGCCGGCAGAAAGGAGCACTGTATCAACAGCAAATATTTGAAGTCCTCGGTAGACTTCTGAAAACTGTGGATAGAGTAACGCAATGCAGGAAGTTGAGAATGTTTCTTTTGGAAAGAATAACTATGAAATCTATTTTCGTGACTTAATATCATATCATATTTAAGACAGAGGCTACAGTGCCGAGATGAAATGAGTGAACAGTTTTCATGGTAATAGGTGAACCACAACATTGAACAGCGCGACTTATTCGTGTCATTTCACTGCTTCTGGCCATAGCGTTTGTGGTCATTTGTCAAATATTTCGGATATCAAGGCCGGATACAAAATTTTGTTTTACGATGTCATGACAGGTATATGTCGAACAGGAATGAAGAATCATCGATATTTGTAGCTGTTTTGTTCCAGTGATACAGAATGCTAGAAGAAAGGAAGACATACTAAGCAGTGGATGCATGCTGAATGCATGCTCATTGGGATTCATAAAAGTGCGGCAAAACTGGGTTGTTATGCTGCAGATATCTGTTTATGAAGTGTTTCGTAAAGTCTATAAACTCTCCTAAATCACTGTAGGTACAGCGCGTGGGGCGATGTCGCAGTGATTCTGCAACTATTACAATCACCGACAAATTTGTGCAGCGAATAGTGACGTGCTGAACACAGCAACTAGAGTTCTGAACTGAAAACTCTGTCAATAGATGTCGCTAGCTGTGCTGCCTGGAACTTAGACTAGCCCGCAGCACTCCCTAGCGCTGCGGCACAGTATCCCTGTCAGCATTTCCGTCGCATCCAAACATGGCGAATGCTACGATACAGAGTCGTTTTCTGTTATGTGATGAGTAAGGGTTTAGCTGACTGATTCGCAACTAAATGAAATCTCTCTCTCCCTCTCTCTTTCTCTCTCTCTCTCTCTCTCTCTCTCTCTCTCTCTCTCTCTCTCTCTCTCTCTCTCTCTTTCTCTCTCTTTCTCTCTCTTTCTCTCTCTCCCGACCTCTCATTCCATCTCCCTCGCTCTCCGTCCCACCTCTCTCACACTCTCACACTCTCTCTCTTTCTCTCTCTCTCTCTCTCTCTCTCTCTCTCTCTCTCTCTCTCTCTCTCTCTCTCTCTCTCTCTCTCTCTCTCTCTCTCTCTCTCTCTCTCCTCTCACCATCCTCGGATGGGTAGATGTCCTCCGCCAGCGCCTTGCTCCTGTGCGGCGCTACCTTCTCCTCTGCGTACTCCATGGCGTCGTCATCGTTGACGACGTGAGCCATCGGCAACGCCAGCGGCACCTCGATCGGTCCCTCGTCCTCCTCCTCCTCGTCCTCCTGCTCCTTCCTCCGCTCCTGTCTGGCGTCCTCGCGCGCCGCTGGCCGGGAGAACGGGAGTACGGTTAGAAAGTGAGTGGGATCGGCGTGGCTGATTGTGCAAATACTTTTGTATGGTCAGTGGTATCCTGACCATGTTCCTGATTGATAATTGTATTATTTGGCGAACAAACTTGTCTTGTCCGACGATCTTATTAGCAATCCGCTTTAGTTTTTTACTTAAAACTGCAAAATGTAGCTAAATTCTTAAAAATGATCTAATGCCATGTTTTCAAAGGTGGCTGTGGTTTAGTTTTACCTTCAGATATGAATATTGAGTACATCACTACAATGTTGGCAAAGCCTGCATGTTGTATATCCCTTTTTATCGCCACATCCTCATTGTTATGTATTTTAGAACCAATACGCCATTTGGCGCCAGTCAGTAGAATCTCACCGTTTTTCAGGAATGCCTCTGCCACCTGGTCGTCCACCATTCCCGGCAGAATTTCCCCTCGATAGTCGTCCACTGCCATATTTTCACCACCACGGCCTGAGGAATACCAAATGAGACGCACTTCAGAGTGATATACCAAAGTGGTATTTGATAGGATTGAAATTCATAGCCAGCTTATGCATTCAGATCATTTTATGTCACGATAATCTAAAACCTTATATGATTAGGCTTCATATACGGGAACATGTAACCCCTGCTACGCATCAGACGGCACGAATAATGAACATTCATTAGATTTTGATAGCGCAGTATAAGCGTACGCTCAGACTCATTATTTTGAGCAGTGTGACGGTTCTCTACTCCCTGATATCCTCAGTTTTACGTCGGCCCCTTGCTAACAATTTTCCGCGGCATTTAGCAAACGCCTTTTTGTTACCTTTCGTCGTGCAATTTCCACCTGCTATGATTTCAGTTCACTTACCCATGCTGCCGATGTCCCTTTTCGTCACCTTCTGTTTTTGTTCTGTTACTGGGACGCATAGTGCGGACGAGACCAGAAGGGCTCCGATAAGGAGCCTTACGTACATGATTGAGTTATTCATCCTGAAACGTGACAAACGTGGACATTATTTGCTTCAAAAATAACGATGATGGCGAGTGAGTATGATGTGACAGCGACTTGAAACAAGGCTCATATCTAAGTCCATTCCCTATTTCAGCTGGCGAAGCACAGATGCACTTATTCCAAGGCTAGGCCGGCGGCACTTCCGTAACAAACGTGTGACATCGCGATAACATAGCTGACCTTTGTAAATAACTTAGCACGCGACGTTGCCTTTCTGTTTGAACAGCTCATACAGACAGCATCGGACAAAAGCAGCAGCCGCTGGCAAACGAATGAATCGATGGCGGCACCTACCGACCAAAGATGGTTACTAAAGCGACTGGGTAATGGTCCAGACAGTTAACGGAACAAAAGTTGTATCCAAGCAACTGTTGGTTCCTTTGAATATCCGTGAGGGTCGGCAATAAACAGAATTGCAGGGTCTAGAAAACAGTTGTATGAAATAACAGTGGTTTACTGGCGTGTTCGTACTAAATGTAACGCTTTTGACAATGGACCTCAATGCGTTTGATGTAACAAAAGTACCCAATTGCATTGTTAAAGCCAATCAAGATTGATTGATGACTGAGGCAAGACAAATGTTAAAACACTAATTTGGTTTCATGTTTTAAAAGCTACACAAATGACGACAAAGCATTGAATTCCTTTGCTGAGAAAGACGACTTTAGTGCTGAGATATATTGTTATGATGCATTGAAATTTGTTGTACAATATACTTTTAGCTATAAAATTAATGATAAGATGTGGACTAGTGACATATCAAAAGCTCCATGCACTGAGAAACAGCCATGAACCCACGCGGAATGTCATCTTACAGCAAAGCAAAGTAGCTAGCCCTGCCCTTTGTCAAGAGCCTGATAACACCAGTCAGCAACAGAGCAAAAGCACACCCCACGATGGCCATCACCTTCTCCAGCACACATCTGCGACCTTACACCCTGCCCTACGGACTCTCTCCCACCAAACCTACTGATTGTGAGTCTCCAATCGGACGAGAACCCGCCAGGTCCGCTCGCCGCCACCGTTCAGCCCCTACCTGCCACCTGCACGCCTCGTCTGGCGTGGTTGTTAAGATCGCCTCGGGGCATCGTCGGCGCAGCGCGCATGCGCAGAGCGTATTGACCGGCCGGGCCGATTGGTGACCCGGCCGGGTAGTCAGCTGGCGGTCAGCGCGTCAATGTGCCCGAGAAATATTTTGGTTTTTAGCTGATATCTGAAATGCAGCGTGGATCGTATCAGGATCATTGGCTGCTTTCAATCAGCATGAAATGATTGGCTACCTATTCGCACGGATGTCATAAATCGCCTTCAATGCCTACTTACTGTGCGTTGAAAGCAGATCCTAGGGTATCTAACAGTTTTTATTTGACGTTAGATTGCGTAGGAAAGAAGCACTAGAGGACACATTTCAGAGTTTTACTGTCCCATCCAATTTGGCAGTCCTGAGCGGTAGGCAGAACTGAGCTGACAGGAGAATTATGATGCCCTCTTGTGACAAACGGCCGCTCTGGCGACAAACGGGTGTGTTCACCAGCGCCGCTGGGTGACGGAGTGTCCTTGACCGTGGTCGCTGTGTCACCGGCTGCAAGGGCAGTTGGTGCGTAAACCAGATGTATGTTGAGACTTTGAAATGGAATGCATCTTTCGCTTTCGAACAGCAGAACACAGTATGTGATAATCGTCATGGATTGGGTTGATCCATGGCTCTGGGCGGGACCAGTTGATATTTGCTGAAATCGATGGAGACTGGGTGGGTTCAAGCTGGATAGGTTTATATAGTTGGGTCCATATTGTGACTCTTTGTGATCTGACCTCTGTGAGCTAACGTGGCATCAGTGACCACCTAAGCAGCATGTGTATTAGGCGACCAGCGCTGCATCGATGATTTTCGATAACATGCTTTTCATTTTACGTTATAACGCATCCAGAAGGCCCGTAATCAGTGAAAAATGTAGCCTTTGACCTGACCTGTGACGTCATCGGTTGCACCTAGGTCAAAGAAACTTGGTCACTTAAGGTAGTTCCCTGGTGGGGTGGCGCTATTGAAGGCTATTTGAATTTTCAAAATCGGTCGGTAACTTTCTGAGATCTTAGGAATCGGGTGGTAGGGTCCGCTGATAGCCCTACGGGGCGCGGAAATGAGGCGATAGTTAATAAAACAGCAAAGTTAGGTCATACTCACCTATTCAGCTAATGTTCCTGTCTAGTATCGTTCCTTTACGAACATCTCAGTTTAGTTTTCTCTGACTAAAAACAATCCATATTATTTGGTAGCAAAAGCCCGCACGCTCAGCAGGACTCCATGACTTACGGGTGTGTTGAATTGTGAACTTCTCAATTGAAAGCTTTACTTCAGGCAATGGGCTCCAGCCAGTGCGGAAAGGTCAGAGATTGCCTTCGGTTCGTTGGGCTCGTCGAAGACTGATGATGCGTTAAGTTTTTAACGACCTTTACACAGGTCTGATATGGTGTGACGGCGATAAACGGTAGGTGTGAATTATTCTTATTGACCGCATCTGATCGCATTTCAATGAAGTTCAACAACACTGAATACAATGCTTAGCATAATTGCAATTGAATGACCTTTGAAGATTTGATGTAAAATTGGGATATTATAAAGTTTCCACAACTGCGTTTTAATATAAGAGGTCTCGCATAGAATACTATAGCGCCGCATGGCGAAAATGTGGAAGGAGTGTCAAATCGGGAATATTTATGCACAGAAGTCGGTATCGTGCTGATTATGGATCCATTATGGTTGCCATGTATGGTATGCTACGGAGAAAAGTAAACCTTCTTGTGAAAAAACTGAACAAGGAAAAAACTACCCGTCGATCGTCGCACTTATGGGGCGGACGAAATAACCCCTAGGCCTAGTCTTTCACGAATAACTCATGTTGGAAGCGACCGATCGCAACAAACCTTTCAAGGCTCTCGATTTAGAAAATTGTGTACCTCCTGTGACAATGTCATGAACCGACTGACATTTGACCTGTGACCTTTTCTCGAACCCATATCATGCCAGTATAGCGTTTCGGCGTAAGTCGCGTCCATACTAGTTAGTTGTGCTGAGAAACAGCCAACATGTGAAATGCTGTGTTTCCCATGGATTGTTGTGGGTATCAAGGTATCGAGTCCTCAATTTCCTTAACCCTCGCCGGACCTATTGGTTTTCTACATGCGCGCCGGCCGAGGGGGGGGGGGGTCGGGTACGACCCCCCTCGCCGTTTCGCCCCTGGTGGAGCTAGCGCGTCACGGAAAAAACGAGCGTGTACGCCGTTACGAGCCGCAGAGATTGGTTCCCGATTTTAAGGTCATAGGTCAACCGGTGACCTCTGAGGTGTGGTCAAGTGCCCCAAGGTACGGTTCAGTTTTTGGTGAATAACTTCGCAAAAACGGCCGCAGAGCCGCGATTTTGGCAGCATCGTGTTCGCCTCGCTCAGGCACGTCGATTGATGTACTTTTTGTTTGGGTCAGGTCAACTTAGGGTGTTGACCTCAGTCCACGGTCAGGTCAGCGCCCCCAGGTCACGAAGCTGGTCGAAGGAGGTCATGTCCCATATCATTCGATTCGGCAAGTCTTCCTAAGTCCATTGGTGGCTTTCCCGACTCGCTAGCTCAATTTGATCAAGAGTTATGGACGAAAAACTAATATGACCCTGATGACGTCATAAATGACGTCACGCAAGGTCAGCATTGCAAAAGTTACGCATCTTACCTTGCAAGGAGTGCATCAAATCACGATCGATTCTGTGTGTTTGAGATAGTTGGAGATCGTTCCCGGCGCCAGAAAAGCAGTTTTTATTTTTCCCTATTGACTTATAATGGTGAGGTCACGAAAATGAACTGACCTCATATGACTTTTAGGAAAAATCCGAGATATACAAGTTGTGAGACTCGTAATGGATACTAGATCCTGCAAGTTTCATTTCCCTGTGAAAGCTTCTCTGGCAGTGAGGGCGTTGCGAAGTTGCGACATCTGAACTCTGAAGACCATGCAGAGGTTCACGTATGACGTTATAGGTCAGTGACCTGACCTGACCCGAAAATGCGGTTGGTGTCAAAAGATCCGGCTTGAATCAGAGGTCAGGTATGCCAAGTTTCAGTTCTCTATCACCAGCGTGTTCGGAGCTATCGCGAAAAAAAAACCTATGGGGGGGGGGCGGCACCCGCCCCCCTTCCCCCTCGGTCGGCGAGGGTTAAACCCCCGGTCAGTGTTGCAACAATTTGAAGAAAATATTTTGTCCAAATACTCTTTCAATGTTTTGCCAATATTCGCCTCACCATGAGACTGCATTGGGCGGGGAATGAAGTCAACCAATGGGTTCAATCTTAGCTCGGGAGTGTGAAGCATCGCGCATCCTCGTATTGGCATTTCCGATTGCCTTATATAATGTCGACTTTGACTTTTGAGCTATTCCCGTTTTGCCGAAATAAGAATAGATACCACGCAGCAAGTCGCAGACTATACCCGCATGCAGTAAGGTATAGGCATACCGCGATCATTACTATTCATTGGCATTGGAGGGCCGCTGTAATAGAAACGGCAAGTGAACATCAACCCGAACGGCAATTCTAGTCTGCCGTTTAACTGTGCTATAAATGTAGCATCCGGTGAATACAGAAGTGAGGCCCGGTCCATTTCAGATCGACGCGCTTCAAGTAGCTTTCGATAGCGCCTAAAGCTTTCAAGCGTATCAGGCAAAGCTTAAGAGGCCCAAGCTAAAATGCTGAGGAGTGCTGCGTGAAAAATGTTAGGTTTACATGATAACAAAATTGCAAGCTGTGCCTCGTTTCATAAAGCGAGTCCATAACTCACGCCGTTTTTGGGCTTGTATTGCAAGCGCATGTGAAGCGATAAATTTATTTCCCCTTCTCCCTTCTGTTCTTGCTTGCAAGATAAATAAATGCAACGATTCAAACTATCGTCATCGCTTCACATGCGCTTGCAATACAAGACCAAAAACCTTCGTAAGTTACGGACTCGCTTTATAAACCGAGGCCGTGATCACAGATTGATGCATCTATAATAGCCTCGAAATAATTTGTTCAAATATTTGTCGCTAAGCCTCTTCACTTGTGACTTCTCTGTAAAAGGTTTGAACCACTACATTGTTTTTAACGGTTAGATATTGATTTAAAAATTATGTTGTACCTGATGAGGAAGTTCACACGGCTCTTACTTAACCTTATCATTTTTTTATAATAACATAGGCGACTTTAGTAAGCCATGTTTATTGACGATAAGAGCTTAATCGTCAATAAACATACCCTAAGGCAGCGTTCCAAAGTAAAATAGCACCACTAGTACGAATAACACGAAAACAAGCCACCTACGAAGCAGTGATGGGTTGCCGGGTTTCTGTGCGAATAATATCAAAACACGTGACCCGAAAACGTTCAGAAACAGAGCTTGGAGGCAATTAGTGGAAGTCGTATATACGTATCTTCCTTCCTCCAACACCGACATTGCAAAATCAAGGCAGTACACGCAAATATGGCCTATCCCGTTTCAAAATACGTTAATTAGAGCTGTAAGGAAATACAATCCGAGGAGGACGAGAAATGGACGAGAAATTTGCGCAAGGAGAGCAAGCCATAGACAACGGGTTTGCTGGCTGGCAATAACCGCTTCATTACGGAGCGAGCGAAGCGAGCGGAGTCTTACGTAGAATAACGGAAATTTCTGAGTATGAGCGGCCGGCCGGCCGGCCGGCCGTGCGGACGCTTTTGCGAGGCTTATATCTCAGCAACCACTTGACCGATTTACACGCGGTAATTTTTATAGGGTAGCTTCATTCCTTCTACCAAGTATTGGACTATTCCCGATGCATGTGAGTGACCCCTTATGCACGTGCCACGTGCAAAACGAAGAGGTGTCAGTTTTGCAATTGTTGCAATATTTCGGTAACTACTTGGCCGATTGCGCTGAAAGTTGGCATGTAGGTAGGCACCCACTAGGCACTGCATATCCATGTGCCAGAGTTGGGGTGCTGCTGCACGTGCGCACGTGCAGGGGTCGTTTCCAGATCTCGAGAACGGCTGGACCGATTGCGCTCAAATTTGGTACACAGTTAGGGACCGGTTAGTAGAGTGCCGTGCAAAAGCCAGTCGGGACCCATTTTGCACGTGCGCACGTGCAGGGTGCCGCTCCCAGATCTCGAGAACGGCTGGGCCGATTGTGCTCAAATTTGGCAAATCGCTAGAGACCGGTTAGTAGGGTGCCGTACACAAGTCAGTTGGAGGTACCCCCTCGCAATTTCGCACGTGCAAGGCCCACCCTCTCGCTCGCTCCGTTAGTCGCCCCATAAGGCGTTATACTGGTTATTACGGAGCGAGCGAAGCGAGCGTAGTCTTTCCTTAGATTAACGGAAATTTCTGAGTATGAGCGGCCGGCCGGCCGGCCGGCCGTGCGGACGCTTTTGCGAGGCTTATATCTCAGCAACCACTTGACCGATTTACATGCGGTAATTTTTGTAGGGTAGCTTCATTCCTTCTACCAAGTATTGGACTATTCCCAAAGCATTTGGGTGACGCCTTAGGCACGTGCCACGTGCAAAACGAAGAGGTGTCAGTTTTGTAATTGTTGCAATATCTCGGTAACTACTTGGCCGATTGCGCTGAAAGTTGGCATGTATAGGTAGGCACCCACTAGGCACTGCATATCCATGTGCCAGAGTTGGGGTGCTGCTGCACGTGCGCACGTGCAGGGGTCGTTTCCAGATCTCGAGAACGGCTGGACCGATTGCGCTCAAATTTGGTACACAGTTAGGGACCGGTCAGTAGGGTGCCGTGCACAAGTCAGTTGGGGCCCATTTTGCACGTGCGCACGTGCAGGGTGCCGCTTCCAGATCTCGAGAACGGCTGGGCCGATTGTGTCCAAATTTGGCAAATCGCTAGAGATCGGTTAGTAGGGTGCCGTGCACAAGTCAGTTGGAGGTACCCCCTCGCTATTTCGCACGTGCAAGGCCCACCCTCTCGCTCGCTCCGTTAGTCGCCCCAAAAGGCGTTATACTGGTAACAATAACAAGTCGAGAAATAAACGTCCACATGAGGATAAGACAAGTTATTTTATATTTCTTTGCTTACAATTGCAATGGTCAAGTCTACAAACATCAAAATACAGTGTAATAAGTGGGCCAATGGGAATGCTCAATGTCTATGCATTGCAAGGACAAATTATACCTCTGAGTTGCGTTTTTGTAAATACCTTTTCACTAGCTCGTAAAGGGAAGTGCCTGATTTGATATAGCAAATGACATGATAACAATATTTCAAGCGAACATGTCAGGAAGGTCACCGGCCTAAATTTTTCCCAAGGTGCCTCAGAATATACCTTATGCGCATTATTGTAATTTTGCCAAACAGCTTTTGCTCCATTTAGTATTAACTATGCATATGCATGCCCTTATTAAAAGGCAACACTAGGTTTCACGTTGAAGAAAAATCATTCAGTTGTTGGCCGATACTAACGTAACTGCCAGATATAAACTAATCCAGTGATGGGTAAAGGCGAGGGAGGTGGTATTGGATGCCTCTTTTGGGGTCTAATATGGCTTCTGATCTTGATATGGATCAGTTTCTTCGTCGCGTGTTTCTGTGCCGGGTGGTATATTCTACTGTCGCCGATTTCCGTCTGCATTGAGCCTCTATCGGTAAGCAATCACCTTTTCTAGGATATTTGTGATACAAGTTGAATTATAATCTCTATTTCTACATCCACTTCTATTCCTTTTCCTGTCTATTCTAACATTATCAGATATCAATGCATGCATTCTTAGCTTTCAGTGTTCAGGTTAATTATTCGTCTAGTGTCGATTACCTTGCATTTTTAGCTATTTTTTTCATTGGTCATTCACACAAGTCTTGCACCTGATCGCGGTGATAAAAGTGTAGCTATTAGCCTTAACCAAATGGGTAAATAATCTTTTACATTTGGCCTCCCCTTATCATTTTTCTTTTGCACAGACTAGAACCTGTTATTAAGCCTGTTAGGAGCCTGTTAGTAGGTATGCATCGTAACCCGTTATTCATCCTTTTCAGGCTATAACGGATATTCTTTTAGCTGGTCTTCAACTACCGAAGACGTGTGCTCAAAATATGATGGCCGGGAAGTCGCTATTCTAAAGAAGTCAAAAGGTTAGACCAAGCATTATCTTTGGACCAAGCGTCGAGAATATCAAGTTCCAATGCATTCGAAGTTATTAGTGACCTTATAATCGATAAAGTTACATCTCTTCAATAGTTATAAACATTCCACTAACTACTGCAAGCGTTAACTACTACTGCTTCATTGCTTTCAATGAAAACAAGACGAAGTTACTAACTCATACATCATTGTTATCCGCCGCTTGAACACGATTTAAAATCACACCCATCCCATTCTGTTCGTTTCAGTGGATGTGTTGTCGTCATGTAGAGCCACCAGCATCCATCCATCAAGCGTTGTTCTGCCTCGACGACCTGTGCCTCTATGGCGGTCACAGCACACGGCACCCCAGGTCGGATCCACTAATTTTGTAATTTGGTGTATGAAGAGTCAGAGTGCAAGTTTGGTGTAAATAAGTTGTGCGAGTGTTGTTCATTGTTATATTTTCGAGAAGCTGTGATAATGTCACACATGCAGTCGGTTACTGAAGTAATATACATGTAAAGATGTGCCCAAAATGCTGATTCGTCAGTCGCCGTAACCACGAACCATAGTCAAGTGATTACGAGACTGAGAGCGCGTTGACGAGAAGCAAATGCCTCTCCGGAGCTCCGTAGCCCACTCTTCCCTTTCAAACCGGATGCATGCCGCTTGGAGTCTGCAGCTGAAAAAATAATCCAAAACGCAGATATGGCGTCGATACCTAGAGAAAAAAAAAAACACTTTAGTCGGGGAAAATACGAACCTTCACGACCATAGAACTGGTAAGCTACGATCGCAGCAGCGCGCAAGCGTTTCGGTGCTTAGAGCCACGGCCCCTTCACTTGTTGCTAGCCCCATTTAAAATCAACGTTTCCTCAATTGCGGCATGAAAGTCATCTGCGATTTTCCCCTTTTATTATAGCCATATGCATCAGGATATACGTAGTGAGCCACCACACATACCGAGAAACCACAACCCAGGCGTCTACTATACTAATGAGCCAACGACGGCCAATCAACTCGCGAGCCGCGGCGGAGCCCGCCAATCAGGTGCCGCCATTTGAAAACTCGCCGGCCGCCGTCGGGCAGTAACCAGACCCCCGCCACACATGGAACATTGCCGGCCGGCACGACAGCCAATCAGACACAGCGTACCACCTCAGCGACCAATCAAACGCCACCTAACTGAGGGCGGCTATATGGCGGCCCGGCGGCACAGTATCCGGCCGCGCGCAGGCGGCCGGCGACCGGGCGGCGCCCGCGGCAACCAATCAGCATTCAGGGCCGGTGCGCGTCAACCAATCAGCATTCAGGGCTGGCGCGTGGCCACCAATCAGCATTCATTAACATAAATAACCATTAATGTGCACCCTCACAACCATTACCTCTGTCTCCGGCCGCTGTGGGGGCCAGTTGGACCACGGGAGCCCCCTGCCGGCTCTGGACACCCTCCCATGCACACACCGTCACAAGTGGCTATAAGTATATGGGGACGCCAGTTCACTCACATCCGTCCCCTGCACAAGGCTCCCCGGCGTCCTCTATGCACTCTCATCACCAATAACAGGAAATATAGTGTCTCTGAGCCCCTCGGGGCATAGTTTATGTCGTCTCACTGCAACCACTCCACCGGGACAAGGTCCGTCCGTCCGTTCGATTCGCTATTGGCACCGGGCCGGGTCCGACCTGGCTGCCCCGTGTCTGGGGTCATGACCCGAGGTCAGCGCGGGTCACGCGGGGTTCCCAGGCGGCTCACCGGCGGCCATATCGGTTCAGTCGTCCGCGCGGGGCACTGACGGGCGCTGGAGCTCCGGCCATCTGAGGGAACGCACGGCGGAGAGGTCACACATTGGCTGGTGACACGGTGGAGAGGTCGCACATCTGTCCGATGACACAGAGAGGCCACACATTGACTGGCGAGACGAGAGACAGGTCACCGACCGGCTGGTAAAACGAATAATAAATATTGGCTAGTAGCACAGGAGATATCACACAAACCAGCGGCATAAAAGAGATCACACATATCGGCTGATAACAGTGATGAAAAACAGAGAGAGGTAAAACATGTAAGACGCACGATAAGTAAAGTAGCCTGGTGACGGTGATGGTAACAGCTCAGAATACTGCGATAATAA
Organism: Amphibalanus amphitrite; assembly: GCF_019059575.1. Classification (NCBI taxonomy): domain Eukaryota; kingdom Metazoa; phylum Arthropoda; class Thecostraca; order Balanomorpha; family Balanidae; genus Amphibalanus; species Amphibalanus amphitrite. The sequence continues at coordinate 14,040 of NW_024883884.1, forward strand.
CCGACGACTGACGAGTGCAGCCTACGCGCTGAGGATTATTGACATGCCGCTCGGCTTTGGAGCCGCAACAGACAGCGGAGGTCAAGCCAGGCCACTGCTAGGGCGGCGGCGGATTTGCTGCGCCCGGGTACCCCAAGCTCGGCACAAAGTTTCACCTCTGATTATTGGTAAATGTAAGGATTCCTAAAGTAGATTAGAGCCCATTACATAAGCGAGATTAGCGCCACCTCATATCAATTACAAAATCTCCTCTACATTAAGGCTGGACGTTACCACGCGTGGCTCGGCCATTGGCGTGCTCTGCTTATTGTGTGCTCCGCGATAAAGATTCATGAGCGTCCGGCTATGCAAAAACAGCCATTGTGGCGACTATGCAGCCCAGCCGACCACATCACGACGCCCACAGCACAGACAGCCGAGCCCTGGCCACGCCCTCGACATCTGTGTCGTTCTCTTGAGTCCGTCGAGAGCGGCGGATGGGGGAGCTGACTGCAGGGAGCGCTTAGAGTCGTGATTTTCAACAACAGCGCTAAGGGGTGTATTTCAGGGTTCCGTACTAGTGCCAATTCTATTCGGCTCAGTAATCAGTTAAAGGGTGGCCTGTCCATGCTGAGATTTCCCAAGACACGAGGTGATATGTATAATAACATGCCCCTGACTGGTGCTGTGCCTTTCACTGTGCAGAACTGAATGAGAGGCGTACAACGATATGTGATATAGAGCAGTACTGCGGTTTTGGGCTCGACCTGCTTGAACTTGCTGAGTCGCTGACTGATGCGATACTGGGACACGTGGCCTCACTTCCTGATAATTATAAAATAAAAACATACAGATGACCATTATCTGCTTTGCAAACTAAGGGCGCAATGGATATCTGTAATTACGACTGGCGTACTTGGAAGCAAGATACCGGACAATAGGTCAAGGGTTCATACACCGGGGTGCGGTGCTTCCATTTGGACCCCATTTGTGATACTCGAGCAGCAGGATGTGCATTAGTGCGTTCTAAGTATTCCCGCCTAAACATGGTATCAAATAAAATGTGCGCTATTGACCTATTCACAGACTTCCCTAAGCAGAGAAGTCTGTGACCTCGCATAAGGCTCAGGGCATTTAGATGGATTCCGAGCTAGAAAATGGCAGCATCAACCTTCACCGACCTTCAAACCTCGGAAACCCGACGGCACAATATCTGGCAAATACAAATAAAAAATAATATTAATACCATAGCAACATCGTCCCATCCACCCAACCGCTTTGGACAAAGAGCGAACGGATCATTCCACTGCAGTCGGAGAATCGCGTCTAGCATAACTTTAAGTTTACATTATGCATAGTTATTCAGCAAAAAAGCAAACGCATTACGTTCCTCAAACTTGACCAAGTCCATTCGAACCGATTCGACGGCACACTTTTTGGATAACTGCTGAGCCAAACTAGTAAAAACTGAACTACTTTGGGAGTTGACCAGGCCCAATTTCAAGTCACCGCAAAATAACCCCTGCAGTGGTGGAATTCGCAGGAAATTACCATTCAATGTGCATGTTGCATACCACACAAATATGCTTTAAGATTCCACATGTTTGAGCCGCAGAGTTCGAATGCCTCTGTTTTCTGGCGCACCACCACAACAAAGCCAGGCTATATCTGTTCCGACCGGAAATGAAAGACCCGAAGAGAACAGCCGCTAGTTTCTGTAAGACCCTCCCGATACCCCACCTCCCTAGCCCACTAATGGCGAATAAGACGAGCCACATGCCATAAAATACTGGCGATATTATTGGGCACGTGCTACATAAACTCCCGTCCCTAGGAGAGCGCCCCGGACTCAGCCAGCCGCTGGTCGTAGCGGGGACGGGCGCGGGGAGTTCCAATCAGGGAAGTGGCGCCCGGTGACCACAGAACTGACCTGTCCAGGGTTGAACATGGGAGGAGCTGCTCCCTGCGGGGGCGCGCAGTCGCCGGGCGCCGGTGGCTGCAAAAAACAGATGAACGGACGAGTTATATTTATGCATAATGCATACATATTACATAATCCATACATAAAGGATAGACGGATGGAGGGACCACACCGGTGAGACAGACCATACCGACAGACCGACAGACACAGAAAGACACACAGACAGACCCATGGACTGATCGGCAGACATATTGACAGACACTCGCCATTTTGAGCACACACGTGTGCACACACGAGGCGTACACAGCTAGACACACAGGTCACGGGAAAAGACGCTTACATAAATATCGACGAGAGTGGCTATGTCAGATGAGATGATCAGCGAGCAAATGAACAAGACAGGGGAAAGGGGCTGAGGCCAGGGATCAGACGGGCCAGAGCATTGATACGGAACGGATGAGCGATGTGTTGGACAAGGAAGAAATGAACTAGAAAGGACAAACAAGTAACAACCAAAACAATTGATGTGACAAGGGACAAGTGTATGATAAAAGTACAAGGGTCAGCCTTCCGTCACATGGAGCTAATGTTATAAACGACAAAATGAAAAGGGATTCAAAAGAAATAAAAGCGAGGTAAGTAACCAGAAGATCATAATTGTCGTCCCTTTTCGCAACTATATCTAACGAGCGTTGCCTTAACACAATGCGTAATCAGCATCATATTCATACGTAGATTTAAGCACCATCCCTGTCGAAAGTCATCGATGGATTACGTCGAAAGTTGACTTCGGTTTCCTAACTAGTTAGCAGCGCGGACATTGTGAAAGTCTACCACTAGGAAGTGAGTCTGCAAACTATGTGTCGAACAGGATGCTTTACGGCCGCCGACTGGTTTGAAACACGTGTTTCGAACAGACAGACGTTGCTGGTGATTTACATTGCAGACTGGTCCAGTTTCCAATGAACGCTGCACAGGCTGCATTACCATCATTGGTTGCTGAGAAACCCTTAGATGAGATGAGTTTATGATACGTAGCTCCGGGCCATTGGGCATTTTGCAATTCAGTGGCATAGGCGGCATTCAACGGCGAGGAGATTGAGAACCACCATCTATTTCTACATTCTAGCATACCTAATGTTTCGGCCTCAGTCAGATTCGGATACAGGCGGACAATCACTGAAAACGCATTATAGACCTCTCTCGTGTCAGGCCGCTCGTCTGCTAAAGCTCCTTCCGCTGAGCCTGGCTCCCGCCGTAGCTCGCCGAGCCATGCCACCAGACTCTATTGTTACACCCCGGAGGCAGACGTCTGACCGATACTCCATGTCACAGCTGCTTTTCTCCGAACTGAGCCGCCACAATGGGTCTGAAGGGCCGACGGCGATCGCCCGTATCGGGCCCGGCCTATTGACGTTCAGCTGTGACCCAAAGGCTGAACACAGACCACTGAGCAGCCGCTAAAAGCCCCTGTTAGCGGCCCTACCACGGCAGCCTTTGGCGACACTTTCATGCCAACCACACTAAGAATGTCATTGCTGCAGTGGCTCGATATTACTGCAGAGTGCTGAGCAGACGGCAAAATTAATTGAACATGATTAGATGAACTTGAATCACCTACGTTGATACGTTCATCTGACAAATCAAAGATGTCAGGTAATTTTCAAATTGTTATCGGATCGCCAATAGATAATTAACCTGATTACCCAAACGTATAATAGTCTTCGAAAATCACGCGCGTCCTTTAAGCTTCCAGTTAATCATAATCGTCATCACCGATTACCGACCCAGACAGGCAATCTTAACATTTTTAAATACCGACATTTATTAATTATCAAACTGCAGACAGTTGGGATATCAAATGTCTGGTTCCACCTCGTCAATAAATGAAAACATATACAAACTGAATAAGTAAGAGGAAAAACCGCCTAAAGAAACACTAACTTATCGCGCATTTACCCCAAAGATTTACTGCAGTGTAAAGGATAACATGCATGTCAAAGAGGTATTCCTTGGCGTAAGTGTTTCGCTTTGCACGGCAGCTTAGCCGCTCCACCGCAGTTTCCTTTACTATCACACAGGTTACAGACTCCCACACGTCTTATTCCCATTTACCCTAGTAAGCGTTCTCCCAGTCCCTTCTCACCTGAGCATCCATACCGGATCCATCAGCAGGTGGAATTGGTCCTGAAAACAACACCACAACGTCATTCACGGAATCGTAACATAGTTCTACCGGATAAACACGAAGCGTGACAGGTCATTACGGAACATGAGACAACACAGATAAAGCATCAGAGGCTTGGAGCGCCACACATCAGCGACGGAATGCTGCACGTCATAGACGGAATGCTAGACATCAGAGAAGGAACGCCTGATATGTGGTTATTACATATACGAAGCGCCAGCCAGTACTCATTACACAAACATTATGGGATAGATACCGGCATATCGGACGCCGGGGGCGGCAAATTATTCCCAGAGGAAATCAAGTGCCGATAGGTACGCGGTACGCGGTAACTTATGTGGACGTAATTATGCGCATGACATCATACCACAATCAAAAGGTAATGCTATCAGAATCTTGAAGCAAATATTTCTTTAAGAATAAAAAGGTCAATTAAAGCAGAGCACGAGCACGCGGTCAGCAGCAGTAGGTGCATAAAGTAAGGTCAACACTTTCACCCAAGTACTGAGAAAACGTCCAAAACAGTACATTCAAAACCAATGCCTAGTCACAATAAAGCGCGGCACACCGTCAATGCATAGTCCTACACCACCCATCGCTTTTGATAGCCTATGTCATCGCCCGTTACAAAATACTCCACCGCCGCCAAAACTCCATCAAACTGGCCGTGCAAACACTGCCGTAATCGCTGCCAGTGTGGAAAGGATTGGTGCGCAGCCCGTAATCATTGCTTCAATGACAGCGGGTGCGGCGGACCGCTGAGGTACGAAAACAGTCGGTCTACGGACGAGCTGCCGCCTGCAGTCCGTCTGTTGTTTCAAAGTGAGCGACAGCTGGGTGTACGAATCGCTTAGCTACAGGTCGCTAGGCAGCTAGACAACGCCGAGCTAGCTAGGCACCTTGGTAACAGAAAGCCACCTAGCTAGATGTTGCAACCTCGTAGGCGACGTAGACTATGGATGAGCGCCCGGCGAATGAACCCACGCGTAAGAGGACAGTTACATTAAAGAGTTAATTCGCATATCTAAGGGGGGCTTTAATTACTCAGTACTGTTCTTTTTTGCGGCTAATCGTATAACTGACTTCGTACGTTTTTCAGTCACCCTTTGTCTCCATCAATACCAAGCATCGACCACAATACGGCTCTATGACGCCGATCGCAGCCACTGAAGTATATTTAGTCACCCCACAATGCATCGAACTGCGATCGGCTGGACCAAAGGCTCGGCTAAATCGGGAATCAGTTCATTATCGCCGGCTCGATATAATCGGCCGCCCAGGGGCGACACATAGGTCCTATGGACCGCCGACGGATGTGGAAGAATGAGCACCAAACGGCGAGTTAACGTCAGCGACCGGTGGTAATAGGGCTGGTGGGAGCAGAGCTTACTATGGAATATGGCCGGGCAATACTGAATGGAAATTGGGTCGTGTGCTGATTACGTGTACTGATTACCGATTTGTGACTATAGGGTTGGCTCTAAAGTAAACAACTGCAAATATTAGCAGGAGAGAACCCAGCTCAGCAAACAACTACGATTAAATCAACGTTTCACTTAATACAGTTTTGAGATGAATTCTTCGAATGCAACCCTCACTGCGGTTCGCGAAATGTCAAGCATCCAAGTACCCTGATCGTGAGAATAGAGGGTCATATTAAATACCTTAGTGCAGCTTTCTGGAATTCATTTCAAAGCGATGACATCTGCACCGTCAAACGACTACAAACGTGGTCTTACATGCCGAGACGGTCGCTGATGACCTTGCCATGACCTTCCAATGACCCTGACTGACCTGGACTGGGAACCAGTGGGGGCAGACTGGCGGGTCCAGCGCTGGGTCCGGATCCACCACCGGGTCCAGATGCGGATCCGGAGCCGCCAAACACATCCACGTAGTTGGAGCGCATACCTGACGACGCAGAGGGTCGTCAGTCATGTAGCCATTGGATAGCAGTAATAGACATGGGGCGAGCTATGTTACGCAATGGGTGATAGTTAACCCGCGCGGGGCTGGGGTCTCCAGCCGAACGCGCGGGGCTGGGGGGGGGGGGTAAATTTTACCCCCCCCCCCCTGTTATCTCCCGAACTAATGGTCCGATTTGGAAAATTCAAACGCCAATCGAAAGCTCTCATCACGAACTACTAAAAACATGTACTTAATTTAAAGTTTGAGGTCAAGGTCAAGGTCAGGTCAAGGGTACAAATTGCAAGTTTCTACAGTATCGGCCTTGCACCGTAGTTGCCGAAGAATGGAGTCATGGACTGAGACTGATCGCCCAAAACGTGTTCTTAGGCTACCAAGACAATATTCGTTGCATACAATATCATTCAGAGGTCAAGGTCAAGGTCAGGTCAGGTCAGGTCAGGTCACCAAAAAACAAAATATAGAAAAGGGCATGTGCGACACATGTTTTATGGGTCATTTTAGTCATAGAATTCAATAGGCACTCTCAATAAGTGATATGGAACACCTCTGGATGAATTTCAGGTCGAGGTCAGGTCAAGGTCAGGTCAAGTGAGGTCAAATTTTGAAGTTGGTTGTTAAGGCCTAAAAAGGTGTCTATCTGATGCAGTTTTTCACGGCGAATCGAATGGTGCTATTTTTGTTTCCGTACGAGGTCTAGAACTTCCAAAAAAGTCATTTTTCAAAAATTTTGTGTGTCGTGACGTCATAAAATTTTAAATAACTGCCACATTTTTGAACCGATTCTTCTAAAATTTGGTATGTAGGTGCACATAGACCACTTCTCTGACATATATTCCGGTTTTTTCGATACTCAAAATTTTGGATTTTATAATGATTTTCCCAAAAAAATCAGTTTTTTGAAAAATTTTAGGCCAAAATCCAAAATTTTCAAAAAACCGAGATAGCCATTTGATAGATAAAGTAAAATTACGTATAACCTTTTTTGTTACCTCTTGATTCCTTTAAAAATGAAGATGTTAGCGGCGTTTGAACTTTTGCCGTTTTTGAGGCGAAAATGGCGAACATGACGTCACTAAAACGTCAATTTCTCAAAAATTTTCCGACGGATTTCGCTCAAATTTTCAGGGAACGTGTCAAATTGATGTAAGAAAAGGTACTGAAAGTTTGGCGGCGCTGCGCGCCGCCGTTTTTGAGATATCGCAAAAATTCGCGAGGGGGGGGGGTAAAATTTACCCCCCCCCCCAGCCCCGCGCGGCTTAAGTCAAGTAGTGCCCTGGCTTACGGCATTGGCAGCACATTCCTTACGTGGGCGCACAGACACGCTGAAAGTCGGCGGATCAATATCAAAGATAGCAAAGTTATCCATTGTTTGCATTCCGCTTCGGCGAAGAAACGTGTCATTTTCAGAAGTTCGTGGCACTCGGGGACACAGCTAGGTCGCCGTTTTTTGCCCCAGGGCCTCGGAGAGAAACAGCATTTGGAATTCTAACAACGCGACAAACAACTGTCATAAAGCGCATCTGAGGACTCGGAAGAATAACAAGATACAACGCAAATGATGTCGTAATTCAAGACAGACAAGGTTAAAGAAATGGAGGAAGTGACAAGAAAATGATGCCAGTAAGAGTGTGGAACTTAAAAAGATTGGATGGATTTTACGGTATCCTTTAAACAAAACTAAAACAAAGCATTGCGAAAAAAAACAACAGGACCAATTAACTGACAGATCACCTAAAGTATCGCCCGGATGATCTAAAAAATTTGAGACAAAAAACTGACGTCTAATATCTCCCCAGTTCGTAACACAAACACTTACCGCGACCCTTGGGGATCTTGAACTTGTTGCCGCCGCCGGCGGCGGGCGGCGGGGGCGGGCCGCCGGGCGGGGCGCCGCCGCCCATGGCCGGCGGTCCGCCGCCGCCGCCCCCGCCCAACAGCTGACTGTCGGATGGGGGCGCGGCGGGCGCCTGAGGCCCGTCGTCGGGCCCCGCGTCCTTGTCCACCCATCGCTTGGTGGCCGGGTCGTACACGATCTGTGGAGAGAACAGATACGGTGAACAATGAGCATAATAGTAGAGGCTTCAACACAGGCTGTAGAGCGAGCTGGTATGCTGTAATTTAGTTCAGGACCGCTCAATTGCATTACGCTAAGTTAACGAGAGTTTCTGAAGGATGGGTGTCTGCCTCAGATAAATCACAATTGGGTTCAACTTCCTTGTTCATAACTTAAGTAAGCCCATGTCGTAAATTTTCAGACCACTGAACCGTTCAGCGTCTCGGTCGCCGTTCGCATTTTGTCCGGCAGGTCCCACGGTCACAGCCGCTGTAAAGGCAGCCCAGCCGCCCCAGCTGAACGATAAAAGTCACCGCGTGACCGCAGACGGTCGCTGTAGACTGGCAAATGTCGAAGACGGAGGGGGCTGCCTGGCCTGCAGTCGGCAACAGGGAATTGTCGCATGATCCGGGTCGTTTTGACGCCGATCACATGTTCTACATCGATTAAAAAAAAGATACAAGCAAGCACCAACAAGACTCTTCAATAGATGACTGACCGCAAACGGCCCTCACCCTTGACAAAGGCACAACTCAAGATCACGTGACCAGCCCGCATCCATCACTGCGTGTGATCGGCGCCATCACGTGATCTGGTCACATTCACTGCAACGCGCAACCGTCAGCGTCACGTGACCCAACTGTCGGGGCGCTATTTTGGGTGGTTCACATGTTCACCTCATAACCGCCGTCGCCACGAAACGCTGATGCATTAACCAAGACAGCCCTGCGCAGTAAGGGACGATATGTCGACGATCAGCGATTTATCGTTGAAAAGACCGTCTGATCCAAGTCAGCAGTATCCCTGATATTGCATCCTGTTCTCTTTCTATCACTTCCGGTCCCGTCCGGGCTGTCTCCCGACCACTTCCGGTCGACTTCCGGTTTATGTCGACGTTGCCGGAGGTCAAGGTCAAAGGTCACCGATGCCGTGCAGAAGCCACCGGCCAGGCGCCAGGCGACGCGACGGCCGGCGAGCGAGTCGCGACATTTCACGAAAATTGAACGACCTTCCGTGTCCGCGTCCCGAATCCAGCGATCAAGTTTCGGGACATTTTTAAAGCCGGTTGTCAACTTGATTACGGGACTTTGTGGTGATTGACTCACGCATGGTATTACATAGGTTATGGGTTTAATTTGTAAGGCCTAACAAAAGTCATCATCTAACACTATCCAAAGTGTGCTATCTTGTCGTCGTCATCTGCAAAAGAAATGTTTTCTGACAATTATTTTTTTGCGATACATGCATCGTGATGAATATATTTATGCCTGCAGTTTAACTGGTTTTCATTACCATAAAAATGTACAACTTGCCGCTGCTGTCCAATATTCCACGCTGTCGTTAACCGTGACGCAGAAGTTCACTGCATCTTTGGTGGAAATGTTCTTTTTGTCAATTGCGGAACACGGCTCTCTCTGATGAAGGCAGCCTGAGGCCGTGAGTAAATGAAAAACATCATCCATTCGCTAGGCACGCAGAAACCTCAGGCGATTCGGCCACCTTGGTAACAAGAAAGTAATCAAAACTAGTGCACGAACATGCGTAAAAACAAGTCCAGCTCGAACTCCTCACAGAAATACGTTCTAAATCGAGTGTTGTTCCATTTCCCTCGGTAACATGAGTTGTTGTGAAACTTAGTCCAACTGCCACAAACTTATTTTCAAAAGAGATTCACCGAGGCGCTGATGAGTTGGAAGAGAACTTCTGTCTTCAGGCTCATCAACCAGCAGGTCTAGACTAGCACAGTCCGGCATTGCGTTTCAACTAAGCACATTCATGATCAACAGTCACACATTACAGTAACAGTAACATCACAGTCATACCCTATCACGATGGAACATCTAAGCACATTCATAATCAACAGTCACACATCACAGTAACAGTAACATCATAGTCATACCATATCAGGATGGAACATCTAAGCACATTCATAATCAACAGTCACATATCACAGTAACAGTAACATCACAGTCATATCACTTCACAACAGAACATCACATTCTAACAGTCACATCATATTTCACAGACACATACCACATCACCTCCAGACCACATCACATCACATCACATCCACGCCACATCACACATCAGTCCCATTACGATTGCTGCCTGGCACCGACATCACATCAGCTGAAAGCCGACCCGCCATGCCGGCTACCCAATATTACCCCCGTCGTTCCCCCCCCCCCCAACCACTCTGCTCTGATGCGGTCCTCGCGACGCCAGAGTTCTCCTTGATACAGTTCCAGGGACGCGGCTATTCAATCTAGGCGTTCACCGAGCGACCGCTCAGGCCGGTCAGAGAGCAGTAGCTTCCAGGAACTGGTGCCGACCCATGGCAGTGGTGGCGGTGGTAGTGGTGAAGGCGTGGGGGGGGAGTGACATTCGAAAAGGTAATTACACTTACACCTGGTAGAAGCAGATATAGCAGTAGCAGAGGCAATTACATTCGCAGGAAAACGGTAGAAGCAGAGGCACAACTATCACAAATTGAATCGGAAGTAACGAACTAATTATGTAGCAGCGACTAACTCACTATATAGTAGCTGACTAAGAAACTGTATAATACAGTTCCTGACTATATAGTTTAGATAGTTTCTATTTGCGACAGAGCTAGAGGTGGCAATCCCCAGAGCAGCCCCCGGGTCTGTGGCAGCAGTCGTATTCGCCGGAGAAGCCGTATCACTGGGCTGTATAAAGTGCGACATACAGTGTGATGATACCTTACAGTAATCTGCATATCATAAAAACTCGCATAAAAATTATAGTTCAAAAGTGATATCGGAGTCCTGTACACATACTCCGACAATCCACGGCATCCTGATTGGTAAAGCCCTACTTGCTGAACTTTATTGTCACTGCTCAGACTCACTAAAAAATAAAAAAAAAACTAGACAAATAGCACACAATTTGCCCGGTCGCCTCAACCACAACTAGCTAAAATCACCAGGGTTCTTGAGGTTCTTCGGAATTCCGTAGCTCTCACACCATCACTATTCACTAGGGTTCGGCGCAACAACGTCGTCACCCCGAACAACCCCAAGAACAGCCCAAGAACAGGTCTTGAACAGCCCGTGAAAAGCTCATGAGACAACTCTCGAACACCTTACGACAAGCTCTGGCGCCATTGGATTCCAACTCTGCAGATGATTATCCCCAGCCGTCCCGGGATGAACCAGCAAAGTTCGGCCGGGAGTTGGAGATCGGAGGTGTTGGGAGCATCGACCAGTATCGACACCCCCTTTAGAGACGAGTTGGAACGCCCCACCGGCCACTAGGGTGGACAGGGACACCCCAACCAATTTCTGATAGAAATATCTCCGATCTAATCGTCAACCAACTTAAAAACCGGAGTGCAGCGGTTTTCTAGCCGTACTAGCTATCTAAGCAAATGAACGCGAGGTCCTCAGGGAACAAAGCCTTTACAAACACACCTGGCTCGCAACACGTCCAGACAGTCGCCTTAACTCGTCACTAGCTGCATCACGAAAATCAATGCGGTAATCGGATGGGCCTCCTCGCGTCGACGGCCGCCCGCCGCGGCACGACTTTACTGCCGCTCACGGCACCCAACACACATCGGCCGCCCCGGCGGGCTCAGTTAACGACCCGGCCTTGACCTTTGGGGGCGCGTGCCGCGGTCGGCCGCCACTCGACGACTCCTGCTCGCTAGTGAAGGGAAGGGTGAGGTGGGGGAGGGGGAGAGGGAGGTTCATCGTGACTAGTCCAAAGGTCACACTGATCCACACGTGCCGGACCATGTCATCTCATCCTTTCGGCTTACGGAGCGCTCGGGTTAGGGCTTTTTCTGGCGTTAATCCGAGCCGCCTCCGGCCGTCCAGTGTAACTGAATGGGGAAGGTCATCTAAGATTAAATAACGTATTTCATGACCTCTACCTCTACATCGTGCAGGCTGATGGCCAAGGGCTACCAAATAACAGTTCCTGCTTCGTTGGCTACCACAAAATAGGTATTCGTAACGACGGCGGGTTGAGTTTCATGATTTCGAAAACGAGCCATTCACATGTCAATAACGGCTGGTCAGAGAGGATGGGCCAGCATTGGTGGCTATGTCAGATGATAGCGCTAATGGTTGGCGACCTTTGGAGACAGGGTTTCGCAAGAAGTGTCTCTGTGGCAACGGGACGATACACATTAGACAGAGAACTGAGGGACTTATCGTGATACCTCGGGTAATGGACAGTCGCAGAGCGCGAGCCACTGAAAAAGCTAGTCTCCATGCGACATTGACGGCAGACTAAAAATAACCGCCAATGCTTGTCACTCCTAAGGCCTCGGCACCATAGCGTTTCTAAGACAAACTTGGCAACACAGAAACAATACCGTCTGCCCTGACATTGACGACATTACTAGCTCAAAGAACAGTGCCTTGCCAGGACCAAACAGACGTGTTTTGCGCTGCTGCACAAAAGAAACTCTGCGCCTTTGCGCCAAAAAATGGTCAGCTAAATTACCAATGTAACCATTGAATCTGTAGTCTAATTTCAGTGAGCTTATCTCAGTACCTAACCCTAGAACGCCTAGGGGGGGGGTTGTATCAACCCCCCCCCCCCTGAGGTTTTTTCGAAGTGCACGCTAAACGGCTTGTCGTAGCGGGCTGAAATTTTCAATACCCTCTGGGGCAACCTTTGCGCATCTTTTGCCGAAAAATTGATCGGGTCATGTCAGGTCACGGAGTTATGACGTCATAAGAGGTACAGCCTCCGGCCGACAGTTACCAAACGTGTGCGCCGAATCCCTAGGTTTTCTGCCGGTGATACCCACATTGTTTGATGGATCATGATGAAACTTCCCATGCATGTTGGGGCAAGCATCGGCTATCGTGTGGTGCAAGAAAATTGACCGGGTCAGGTCAGGTCAAGGAGCTATGACGTCACAAGAGGAACAGCGTCCGGTACTATTTTTGAAAAGCGCCCGAACCACTATTTTGCTAATTCTTGTCACCTCAATGGGAATATGCAGCAATATTAGCTTCTATAGGGAGCAAATGGACCTCCCAAATCCAAAAATACAATCAGATTTCAAAAATTTAAATTTTGATTTTTCGACTTTCTGCCGCCGACTGTGACCTTGCCGACTTCCGGCGCTCCCAACGCGCCATTTTTAGAGCTAGGGAAACGAAATACATACCAAACGATAGAGAATTGATCAAGGAACACGATAGTGAAGGTTTCAAGTCGATATCTCCCACCGTTTTGCCGCAATCGCCGCGGGAAAGTTGAAAAAGTTTGATTTTTTCGGAAAATTTGACCTTTGACCGGTCATAAGTAGGTCAAATGTTGACCTAGGACCAAAAAATATACCACCAATCGCGAGATCTCGTTGAAAGCAATCCGTTGGTTTTTTCCGCTAAGCTCTACGACCTTCCGTTTCGAAACGCCAGGGGGGGGGGTCGTAACAACCCCCCCCCCTGGTCGTTCGTGTTATGAGAAATGGCCTGGTCGTGCGAGGGCTAATACCGATCAAAGGCCGATCAGAGGATATTCTACAGATCACCTCAATTTAGACCCGCCATTGTCCAACCTTCAGAGTTCCTCTGGCGCGACCGAACAGCGTCATACCAACAGAAGCAGCAACAGGGTCGTTCCTTCCAATACCTCTCCCACTGGGCATACAAACATATTTCTTTTTAAATACTATTTATACAACAACTCAGAGGTCAGTATCATCTAAAGACATTTAAAATGACTAGATAATTTAGCAGCCACCAACATTTCGTTGTCTTCGAAGCGCGCTAGTTGCCTTCGCCGCCAGCAAAGGTAGCACGGCAATCAACCCCAGGAAAACACATTTTCCCTGTTATGTCCCAAACACACCCGGACCCTTTGACGCGCACCCGGGGTCGCCGGCCTACTGCCTGGGGCTCAAACTTTCCGTGATCTTCACTAATTAGGGCTGAGCCGCCGCCGCCGCCGCTGCTAACGCTGTCATCAGCAGTAGGGGATTTCACTTTGACCTTGTCGACACGTGAAGAGCTAAAGCCTGAATCGTGGTCTGGCAGAGATTTTCCGACGAAACAAATGATGTGACGAATAAAAAAGTGTTCTAATGAAAAGACAGCGGAGAACTAGACAAAGAGATAGAATAAAGGATGCAAGAGAAAGAACGAAAGATCAAAAGGAAAACAACAAATGAGAAACTATGGTTACTATACCAAAGGAGAAAAATTACCAAGTTCGACCATTGTTTTTTTCTTCTTCTTCTTCAAGCACGGAGATAAAAAGCGGACAAAATATCTTCAGACGCCACCACCCTATCAGCAACAATTGCTGACCCATGATCATTCGCAAAAAGGTACACCGATGTCAGCCAGCCAGGCAGACAGACCAGCTATATTTCGCTCAGGCTATCACAGGCCTCGGCTCTGAGGGGCTTCAGAGCTCCTGTTCCCCGCGCTAACCCACGTCAGAGGCTGGGTTTCGGCGAATAGCATGAACTTTGAGACTGCCACCAGAGATGGCCGTTCATGGTTGGGCAAAGTTGCAAATGGCTTCGCGCTATAGCGAATCATACAGAGGCCATTTGGAGGAAAACAATTTAACGGCTGACCTGCGATGACGTGGTTGTATGTAAGCAGTATGCGGTTCAATCGCGGGCCGTTGCTCCGTTTATAGGTTCGACTGATTGTAGAAACGTGTGCGCCTACAGTGTCAACAGAGTTATCGGAAACTGCGCGGTACAAATTATGAAATAATTCCCTTCATTTGATGGTTGCCAATTCGCGACAAGCAGAACACTTCCCGGAGCTTCATCATCAAGAACTAATTGCAACTTAAATTTTGGCAACACAAAAGACCGCACCGGGTTTCGGGCGGGACAGATAATTACTAATCACATCCAGGAATTCCGTAGAGCGCGTCGGGAACAATTATTGAGCCGGTCTCAAATTCGAAACAGCATAAGGGCAATTACCTTCAAGAAACCATCACTCCAGTAGTGGTCATCAAACCGCGCGTTAACAGAAACGACTCAAATGAAGCGCATTATGATTGGTCACGTCCGGTTGGAAGCAGGCGTGTCCAGAGAGATATGATGCACCTCTCCCGCATACCGGAGTCAGGAACGCTCTCCGAAACGGGCCGGCGGAAAGGCAATGTAGCTAAACCTGATGGAATAAAATTACCATGATATGGAAGGTCATTGCGTTCCATATCAATGCTTGGTGCGTCATTTATGGACCATATACATTCATAAATCACTGCTGGCGTCGGCACTGCTGCGCAGAGAGTGATACGTAGGGCGAAGCCCCATCGATGGGGATAGCCCCGGTTCCAGACACTTCGGCGCTCGATAAGCAAAACTTACGGCGGGGTGGCAGCAAACGCAGTCAGCTTTAAGTTACGGTTCAACTACGGGCGCTCCAGCTAAATGTGACTGTTACACAGGCATATGGTGGTTAGGTCTTCAGACAACCAGGAAATCCCCGTTCAGACGAGAAAAGTCCCACACCGCGCATTTACAAGCGCATGTACGCGCATTGTACTGCTTGACGCAGGCTCAAGCCGCGTCCAATATCCAGAGTTGAGCTCTCTGGTTAAAACATTCAGACGCAAATATGCACTATTTTCATGGAAACGCTATTTCGCAGTCCAAAACAACGCCAGCAGGATTGCTTTTAGGATTAATATAACATTTTTGGCTAAATATGGTTATTGGTTATCATTGGCATCTTCCAGTCCATCAACTATCTAGATCCTAGCACGTCGCCTATCATAGCCTTTTGCAAGAACGCTATTTTAAAAGCATGGAAATCATTTACAACAGTATACCAACGGTATTCCAACAATAAAATAAAAAGAACCAATATTGACACATTTAACATTGGCCTACAAAGGAACGCAATGCTTCATGAAACAGCATCAAGTCGCTAAGCCAATCAATCCTGGATTACATAAATTTTAGCTATATTTTCAAATTTAGCGAGGAAAAAGTTTCGAAAAAGTCACCGATAAACGGACGCACGAAATAACCAATTAAGCCGAAGGGTATGAGCAAAAATACAATTGATTAGAAAGCCTAAAGCCGCATCAATGCAATACCAGAGTTGAATACTACCACATAACTGCACCAATTGGCTTGCAGCTCTCTTACTGCTAGTTATAATAGGTAAACTCAGTTGACTGGTCTACTGATGTCATTGTTTGTTAATTGGGGCTTAGTAGGGCGCGCCGACTACTAAGGCCATTTTTCGCCCATAACGTCGTACTAATGAAAGCGTGTCAAAAGAAAGAACTTTCTGGATACAGATACTAGATTGTAAAAGACTTGATATAAACGAGCAAGGCAAGATAAAAAAAAGCGCAAGAGTGTTGTCACTGATGTCATTGAACTCACCGATTTATCCTTATCGTCGGGCAGTTTCATCTGGTTTTTGGGTTTGCCCAGCCGACTGAAGAGGCCGCCGAACCAGCCGCCTCCTGATTGGTCGTTGGACGGCGCGCCGGACGCTGATTGGCTGGCGCTGGTCGTAGGGGGCGGGGCCGACCCTTTGGCTGGCTCTGATTCGTTCTCAGATGGCACCGACGACGCCTCACTCTGCAGGCACGGGTTACGTGAGGTCAATGTCAGGTCAAAGTCAGATTACGGGAAGAAAATATCTGGTGATTAGTTTGGCGTAAGATGGGATTAAAATAAGGTCAGGACAGATATCAAGTCAAGTCAGGTATCAGGTCAGGGACCAGCTGGTCACGTCAGGTCAGGTCCTAGGTCAGGTCAGGTACAAGGTCAGGTCACCGGATTGAAATACAACTGACCGATTGGAATAACATGATTGGCGGTGATCAAAGGGGACAGGAGCAGTTCACATATTCCGGACCATGATCAAGGCTAGGGCAGGACAGATGATCATCACTACCCGATCGGCTTTGTCAGGTCAGTAACAGACATTACATAATTTACAGCATTTGGTGCGATTTCTGTGTACATTTTCAAATATAATAACAAAACATCAATAATAGACTTCTAGAGAAATGTGTGCCTCATGGTTAATACCCAAGTTTCATGAAACACTGATGCTTATCATTGGTGAGCACATAACTAAGACACAACATCGGCGAAAGAAAAAAATAAATTAATAAAGCAATCGGAAGAGTGCGTATAAGCGAAAGAGAACATAAAACTCAGCGCAAATGCAGAGGCATCATCATGAAGAAGACACAAAAACAACGCTAATTACAATGCCAAAATCAAATAACGTGCCGAAGTACTAGCAATTAAAAGTAAAAGACGATAGCAAAAAGGAAAAAAACGGCATCAACAAACTCACAATATGCAACGAAATGTCGTAGGTAAACGACTCAACTGTCTCAAAAACGTCACAAATTACACAACGTTCAGCAAAAACAACGCAAATTGGAATCACGACATAACAAGCGCAACACAGCATGCGATTTTCAACGAAACAACCCAGACGAATCGCAATATCAGCCACAGCCAATAAAAACCGGCAACGAGCAGCGTTGCTAAGCAACATAAAATTAACAGCAGCATCAGATGAAAAACATAGCGGAGGGATTCCAGTACACAATATTTTCCAGGTAACGAGCTGACGCAAGCAAGACAAGAACCTTTCCAGAAAACAAACATAATAAAACGGCATCTCTGATATAAAATAATAAAACAAAAGTGCAGAAAACTAAAGGCTTTCTGAAAACAGCCAGGGCTAGCAACATTAACAGTAAACACGTCACAGCCCCGAGACAGCAGTGCATAATCGCAGTCTCAGCCGCTGCCATTAAAACCACCATGCAGTACCGGGCCACCACCCTCCCCGCACCAATGAAGCGCCATTGGCCGGGCCGGGTCCGTACCCAGTCCTTGGGGACCCCGGTCACTATCCGGTCCCGCCCGACCCATAGCCGTCCGTACCCCGGCCCAAGGGATCCCGCGGACCCAGCCCGGCTACTCTCGCCCCGACCAACGCGGCCCCATTCAGACAGTAGGTACAGTGCCCGCCCCCTGGGGAACCACTCAGCCCGGCCCGGCCTCATCCCCTGAGTCACGGTATCGGGTCGTTTCTATTGCCCTTCATACCACGATGTTCCCAGCAATCCATGGCCAAAACTCCTGTCCGTCTCGTGACTAAGTTTCCGTTATATTACGCCTAAAATGACTTGCTATAATCGCAGTTACCCATTCAACCTGTAGACGCCTTTCAGAACATTGATAATAATTTTCATCGCAAATGACCCCGGATATGCGAAAAAACGCATTGCCTATCAATCGAACGGCGGCTGAGCGCAATAAAATTCCGTTTATGATGCGCATTTAGCTTTTTCCGATAAAAGCATAATTCCACGATATTCCGACTCGCCCCAAAAGATCCGCTTATGCCGGTCGAGGTCGCCGCCGCCGCGACCGAACCGGGGAGCTCGGCCCAAAAATCAATGCGACTCGAGACTGCCAGGCGCCACGCCGGCGGCGGCGGCGACAGCAGCGGCTTCGCTGGGACAGGCTCGGTGCCGAGACGAGTTTCCCAGAGACAGAGGCGAGAGGTGGTGGAAGGAGGACCGACGCTGAGGAGATGGAGAGAGGGGGAGATGAAGGGGAGTGACTGATAAAGGCGTTCGGCGAGAAAGCCAATGTCGAGAGAGACGGAAGGGAAGGGAAGGAGGAGGAGGGGGAGGGAAAAGAAGAGAGAGAGAGAGAGAGAGAGAGAGAGAGAGAGAGAGAGAGAGAGAGAGAGAGAGAGAGAGAGAGAGAGAGAGAGAGAGAGAGAGAGAGAGAGAAACAGAGACAGAGACAGAGACAGAGAGAGAGAGAGAGAGAGAGAGAGAGGGAGAGGGAGAGGGAGAGGGAGAGGGAGAGGGAGAGGGAGAGGGAGAGGGAGAGGGAGAGGGAGAGAGAGAGAGAGTGAGAGAGAGAAACAGAGACAGAGACAGAGACAGAGACAGAGAGAGAGAGGGAGAGGGAGAGAGAGAGAGGGAGAGGGAGAGGGAGAGGGAGAGGGGGGAGAGAGAGAGAGAGAGAGAGAGAGAGAGAGAGAGAGAGAGAGAGAGAGAGAGAGAGAGAGAGAGAGAGAGAGAGAGAGAGAGAGAGAGAGAGAGAGAGAGAGAGAGACCTCGAATCGCGGGAGCGGAGTTCGTTCAACTCTGGTAAGGTGTAGCTCTGATATGCATATGGGAAACTCTGCATGTGTGGGCTGTCAGCTAGCTGCATTCAACTGACTGGATTTCACCGGTTCGCAAAGGCATAAATGATTATAAAGCGATGCGCTGGCTTCTTCAAGGTTTTCAAATGCGAGAGAAGTCTAAGGCCCCCGGCAAGATTACTTTACTGAGCCTCCGGCACTTGTAAGGGTGAGGCATGACGCAATAGCTCAGTCGATAAACCAGTATTGGATTCGCAGGCAGCATTAAAACAACTTTCGTGCGGTAGTTTTCGAGAGCGACCCGATTCAATGTCGATCAAGAATACCTGGCTACTCTCCCCGAACCGCGCCCCCTCCTAACTTCAGCCTACAGTGCGCTCCGAGCCCTGACCCATACTCCGTTCCGTGACCCGATCCGTGACCAGACGTCCCATGCCCCGCCCCGTGACCCGTCCCGTGCCCCGTTCCATGCTCCGGTACCTCGGAATCCTCTCCGACGGAGTCCGCCCGTCGGTCGGCGGCGGCCGGGGCCAGCCGCGCGTGCTCTCTGCACAAATGAGGCGGCGCGCAGCACGGTTCGTCAATCGGGTATGTGCGCACCGTGCCGTCACCTAGCGGCGCCGGGCGACACTTGAGCTTCGCCTGCCGGCCGCTAGGTGTCTCCGGCCGCGGCGTGTTCTGATGGGTCGGCTCGCGGCGTAGGTTGCTGCTCCGGCGACTTGTTGATGTGGTTGTGTGGGACGTTTGTTGCGCGGAAGCTGCCGTGCGGCGAGCGGTGACGCGGTGGCGGAGCTGATTTCCTCCAGCGCCGGTGGGTGTGTCCAGGCCGCTGATTGGCTGAGCGGCTGAGACGGCGCTGCTGATTGGCTGACGTCCGGCGGCTGGCGTTCGGCGATTGGACGCGGCGGCGGCGCGGGCTCGCTGATTGGCTGGCGGGCGGACCGAGGATGTGGAGGAGCGTTTGGCCAGGTTGCTGAGGTTGTGGTCCGTCTGGGAAGGAGGGAAGCAGGTTAGAGATTGCACATGACGTCGGGCAGACG
>NW_024883885.1:0-34756 GCF_019059575.1 Amphibalanus amphitrite
TGAATGTGACATTATGGCTCGGCAACTGAAAGATATTTGATTTGTACATGTTTGCTCATGCTATTTGCTTGTCTGACGATGCCCTGTGGGCGAAAATTCACTTAGAATACATCACTTTCGACTTTTTACATTTCTTAATTCGAGGAAAATGTCTAACAAATATTACTTTATTATAAATTGATTTTTTTCGCCATCCTAATTACGTAAGATCGTATTTTTCTAGTTTATCATAAATCGACTTTTTACATACTCAGATGCGAAAGATTAGGTTTTATTTTTTTGTGTATTTGCAAGTTGAATGAGATGCCAATTGCCAGAATCAAATCACGATTTGCTAATTGATATTTCAAAGAAATCCCTTACATATTTGGTTGGTTTGATAAATTATCAGAATAATTGCATCTTTAAATGTAAGGTCCATCGCGTAGAAGGCAAAAATAATGCCATGTAGGACAGAGTAAGACACTTTCTGCCACTTTTCCAAAATTGCTTTTGTGCGCACACTTTCAACAGAGCTGGCGTTTGATAGTTTCAGGGGTAAATAGATTTCCCACAGCAAGAACTTCAAATGCCCCATTGGTGTTCTTGTCGCATTTCAATTGGTTTCGACGCTAGAGTCGATAATGCGTCGATCTTCTGACATAGCATACTATCCTATATACCAGTCGGGGAATCTGTAGTCAAATCTTCCATTTTGGAAGCCTTCCATTTTTGGAAGGATTTTTCATATATGGGTACCGTACGCATCTTCCAAAAATGGGTGCGCTGACGACGTCATCGTACCCAATGAAAATGTTGCGCATATGTTGAAACTTACTGATTTTCGCCGAACATGAGGCAAATGCGACTATCGCCCCGGTCGCTTCATTTCGCCAGAGTGTACATAATCTAGCGTGGATGTAATCCTAGCGTGGATGTAATTTATGTAATTTTCAAAGTAATGAGTCGTGGAAAAATTGACAAAAATTACCGACAAACGATGGTTTCATAAGACTTTATCAAACATTTTGTAAGCGAAAAGCATCAAAAACTAAAAGTAAATACCCTTAACCCGGCAGTTGCTGGGGTATTTCGCCACCCACCGTTTGCTGGGGGGGGGGGGGGCGTTAAACGCCCCCAGCCGATAACTCGAGAACCAATAGGCGCAGCGAAACGCACGAGGCGGCAAACGAAAGAACGCGACGAGACGCTTCAGATGAGTACCTTAAAGTTGAATTTTGAGGTCACAGGTCAGGTCAAGGTCAGGTCAAACACCTAAAATCGGGCTTTCAGTAGCATGGACTTCAGGACTTCGCAATGGGCGCCTCTCGTCATAAACTCTGTCAAAACGGTGCGCAACCCATCATATAAGGCCTACAAGAGTGTCAGCTCCATGCAGGGTCAGTCAAGCATAGGTCAGGGTCAAGGTCAGGTCAACCGGGCAGGCACATATCCCCGAAAATCAAAACTGATATTCGCAGCCTGTGACACATGTTTTATGGGTAATTTGGGGCGTAGAACACGATGGTGACATTCATTTTATCATATGTGTACGTGTTTGGCTAAAAAAGTTCAATTTAAGTGTGACAACGCCGTTTGGTCGTGGTTGTCGTTCGTCGGTTCTCGGACTTCTTCCCCCGCCCCTCCCCTCAGACGCAGTGTCTTTGAGAAGAGGTGCGCGCGCTCCAGAGCCCCGAGGTGAACTGCCCTCCTCTGGTCCAGAGCCGAGGGTGTGCGTAGCCAGGCCGAGCCACTCGTTACTGGTTCAAACCGGTAGTGAGTGTCCTTTGCCCTGATACGCCCACTCCAGTTCTTTTCCATCCGGCGTTAGCACCCGAGCGGCCGGCGGCCACCGCACCTTCTGATTATTGTACATCAACAATTAAGCGGCGGCGCCCGGCGCTGGTGACGCATGCCGGTGCATCTGGATAATGTTTATACTGTCACACCGCGCGGCCGAGCCTGCACGGGCTCAGCTCCGGTCCCGGTCAGGTCGGGTCACGTCGGAGGAGCAGATGGGTGAACACCGTACAGTATAGGTATGATCAGAAAATAAAAATTTAAACCGGCTAGACGCTAGACGTGCTAGACGCTAGACGTTACAATACCTTCCCCCCTTATAAAAGAAGCAATTTGCTACAAATTGAAGACGTTCCGGCGCCTGAAGGGCACAGGAACGCTCTACACTACCCAGTACAACACTTCATCCGATGGCACACAACACACTACAACACACTACAACACACTACAGTATGATCACTACAACACGTTGCGTTGCCAACGAGTGGCAAGCAGTACGTCGGCAGAAAAGCAGCGGTACCTCACACCAGAGGGGATAGGTGAGTCGGTCATGGGCTCTGTAGCCCAGACACGACATTGACCGAGGCAGTGCGAGTGGCGCTTAAGGGTGGCGCCGCGTCCGGCACGGTCGATGGCACGCAAACTGAAGATGATAGGCCGACGTCAACAGAGCCACCAACAGGTGATGGTGGAGGCGAAACCATTGTCGGCAGCTCCTGCATTTCCACGGCGGGCTCAGATGTACTGGGCATCGCTGTGCGTACAGCAGTGAAACGGGCAAAACTAAAATGAGTCGGGGAGGAACATGAGCGCCGAAGTACGATTATGAGCCAGCCGAGGAGTGCAATCATCGCGCCAATCCTCATGGTTGCGCCTGCAACGACAGAAACAACGATCATCAGCCGGGGCTGGGAAACAGGACTGTTGCACAATACAGCAAAACGTTTGAGACCATCGAGCGCCAATCAGGGAACAGAGCAGTCTGCGTCATGTTCTCCTCCACAAATGGTCGCTGAGTCAGGACTACATTTGGGCCTGCTGTCCCGTTAGACAAACAGTCCAAGTCAAATTGTACTCGAGGTCGTTTACTGTCAGTCCGCTCGGTCGATAAATCGCGTTGTCGCTTTGGCACGTACCGAGCCTGTTGATACGTAAAACCTTCTAGAGGAGTCGATGCGTCACTTGGCTCAGCGACCGAACCGCGTGACCTGAGGTCATATCTATGCCTCGGTAATTGTCCCTGTGAAATACTCCTCTGTGACGACGGTGTCAGCTGACCGTGCTCACCATTCTCAGGAAAGGATGGCGAGTGAACAGCGGGGCTGGCGGTTGTCGCTGAAGGCGGTAGCGGACCTTGTGCAATACCTTCTTCCGTTTGTTGCGGACCTACCGCTAACGGATACGATGGTGGAGCCGGTTCATAGTCAACGAACCAACTTTGGTCGCTGTACGGTAGCCGAGCAGCACGCATGGGCTGCTGTCTAACTGGATGTTCTTCCGGCATATCACTTACCTGTATAGGTCTTCTGATTGTTCGATACGATCTGTCCCACACGTCATTTGAATCTCTGTGTCTCAAGTTTTCTGAATGTACTATCTTGGTTTTTCCTGTGATCATGTTTTTGATGCAGTAGTTTTCAATTCCTAATTTGGATACTACACGGAAGTAGTTTTTCCAATGGAGCGTCAGTTTAGAAGAGTCACCTGGTTGAACTGAAGGATCGAAATAGAATACCAGATCTCCTGGCTTAAAGTTTGATGGTTTAGCTGAGCTCGCAATGAGTGATTTGTTGTGTTCCCTAGCCTGCTGGATATTGTTGGCTACCTGTGTGTACGCGTTGTGTAGATGTTCGAACATGGCTGGCACGTACTCTTCTCCTGTGTAGCGGTGACGGGGCTGCAGGAGGGTGTCAACAGGAAGCACAGGATCTCGGCCATACATGATGAAATAGGGCGAGAACTTAGTTGACTCATTCTTACTCATTCGATAAGCTCCTAAACATGGCTGTAGTATCTCATCCCACTTTGTTTGATCTTCACTGATTTGTTTTTGGATCATCTCGTTCATACAACGGTGAAAACGCTCTGTTTTACCGTTAGACTGGGGATGATAGCTGGACGTGCGGATCCTAGCGACGCCGAGTTCTTTGTGGACTAGATCCAACAAAGCATTGCAGTATTCTGTCCCTTGATCACTGATCACTAGCCTGGGGCAGCCATGACGCGGAATGAACTGTTCCAAGAGAATTCGCGCCATAGTGTTTGCTGATTTGTCCGGGATAGCGTAGGCTTCTGGCCATCCACTAAAATGATCTACGATAGTGCACACATATTTGTTACCTGTTTCCGAAATAGGAAATGGTCCGCAAGTATCAATGCCTACGATTTCCATTGGCGCTGAGGGCATTGGCATATCCTGCATAGGTCGTCTTTCTTTGACAAGATTCTTTCTTTGACAGGTTTCGCAAGATTGGACGTATTGCACAACGTCCTTCAAAACGTTTGGCCAGTAGTATGACCTCAAGACCTTGTCGGTGGTCTTTTCGATGCCTAAATGACCACCAAGATAGCCATCATGAGCTCCTTCCAAGATAGTTTTTCTCAACGCTGTTGGGACAACGAGTTGCCTTTTAGCATTTGGTCTGGTTTTCGTGCCTTTTTCTAAGTGATAGAGAAGATCATTTTCCATAAAGAAGCCTGGGTTTTGCGCGTCGATCGCATCGTTTTCTAATTTTGTGATAATGCCTTGTATCTCCTCATCTTCCGCTTGTGCTTTCTTTAACGCTTTCTCATTGAAATTGTGATAGTCTAGTGGTTTTGTTTGTTTTTCCTCAGATTCGTTCTCGGTTGGACCTTTAACTGCGTTGTCGATCACGTTTACGTTAACCTGTTCGCCTTGCCAGTCTAGGTGGCAGTTATCGTTCAATTCTCCTGCTTCTGTCGTATTTTGAAGTCGAGACAGCATGTCAGCGGCTGCATTTTTGGAACCAGAAATGTACTCAATTTTACAGGCATATTCTCCTAGAATGATCGCCCAGCGCTGAATGCGCGGGTTTTTCATTTCACTTGTAAACAAATGTTTCAAGGGTTTGTGATCGGTGTAGACCGTCACATCAGTTCCAATCAGAATGGGTCGAAGCTTTTCCAAACTATAGACGATAGCGAACGCTTCACGCTCGATTGTAGGCCATTTTTGTTTTTGTTCTGAAAACTGATGGGAAATGTACTGGATAACTCGATTCACACCGTCTTGTTCCTGCATCAGAACTGCACCCATTGCGTATTGAGAAGCATCAGTATACAACTTGAACGGTTTGGTGATGTCCGGAAATGCTAGAATTGGTGCTTCAAGGAGCGCTTGCTTGAGCGAGTCAAAAGCACTTTGTGCTTCGCTTGACCATTTGAAACGAGCGTTTTTCTTGGTGAGGGCTGTCAGGGGTTTCGCGATTTTACTGAAATTCGGTACATACTTGCGGTAATAAGATGTCATGCCTAGAAAACTGCGTACTTCTCGAATATTTTCTGGGGGTTTCATATTCTTCACTGCAGACACTTTCTCTGCGTCTACTGAAATACCTTCATCTGAAATGATGTGCCCTAGATAATTGAGCTGTTTTTTGACAAATTCACATTTCGAAATTTTTAATTTGAGGTTTGCTTTTCGTAGGCGGTCTAGGACTTCTTGCAAATGTCTAATATGATCCTCGAACGTTTCACTGAACACAATGATGTCATCTACGAATGCTAGGGCAAATTCACGCACATCTCCTAAAACAGCATTCATACAATTTTGGAAAATCCCAGGGGCACCCGCCGTCCCAAATGGCATGGAATTGTATTCATACACGCCCGAGGAAGTTCCAAAAGCGGTCTTTTCTTTGTCCTCCTCTTTGATAGGAATTTGCCAAAATCCTTGTTTCATGTCGAGGCACGTACGGAACTTCGATTTTCCCAGCGCGTAAAAGATATCTTCAGCTGACGGCATGCTAGCTGCCGGTCGAACAGTAATAGCATTGACCTTCCTAAAGTCTACACAAAGTCTCATTGAACCATCTTTCTTTGGGACCATGATAACTGGCGAAAGCCATGGTGAGTTGCTGCGCCTTATCACCTTTGCTTTAAGCATTTCTTGGATTTGTTCCTCTAGAATATTCTGATGCGCTAAAGGCTGACGTCTGGGCTTTTGATAACAAGGATGATGATCCTGAGTGTTGATTGTCATCTCTGTTACGTTTGTTGTTGTTAGTTCAGCATCCTTTTGTACAAAAACGTCCAAGTTCTTTTTCAGCAGTTCAATGATAGCTTCACGCTGTTCGGAAGGAACATGATCTAGATTGAACGTTGAAATGATATCCATCTCGTCCCTCTCTGTCTCCGACGCTTCCGCATCTACAGTTGACACATTTGGCTTTAATTCATCCTTGTTGACCATGGTCGCTGTTCCCAAAACCTGTCCTTTCTTGAAATGTACGTGTCTACCCGTTTCGTTTGCAATCACCCATGGAATATGCTTGTTCTTTGATATTTTGACCAGTGCATTCGGCAACAAAACACCTGGTTCGTTCTCGAAACAGGGTGATGACGGCAGTTGTGAGACTACAAAATTTTCATCTATATGTTTCTTTCTAGCGATAGAACATTTCACTTGTACCCCTGAACGTGGGAAGACGTCTACGTCCTCCGCTAGTCTCACGAGATTGACTTCCTTTTTGTTTTGTGGCGTTTTTCGCTGCAACGGAAACACAGAACTTCCCATCACAAGGATTTGTGAATCAAAGTCGATGATTGCTTTTCTCATGTTCAAGAAGTCGACACCCAGAATCATATCATGTTTGAAATCCTCAACGACTAGAAACTCATGGTACATTCTGACCTTGCCTAATGTGATACGAATTTGCACTGCTTCCGAAATTTCTAAGGTATGGCCGGTAGCTGATCGTAGGGAAATGTTGGGCGACTTTGAGCATGGTTTCACTAATTTAGGATCACATAGTTCAAGGAATTCTTTGCTAACTAGAGAGAGTTGAGCACCAGTGTCCAAAAGTGTTCTAAACGGGTGGGATCCTATATGAATGTCTACATAGGGGCAATGTTCACTTACCTGTAGCACCTGTATGTGCTTCTCCTGTTCCTCTGGGTGAGGTCCTTCTAGTTTTCCGGCTGCTGCTGCTGATGGGACTTTGCGTTTTCTGCGTCTGCCCTACGTTTGCGACACGCTCGCTGAACGTGTCCAGCTATGCCGCAATAGAAGCATATGGGCCTGTTGTCTTTTGTCCACTGATACTCCTGTCGTAAAGGTCGGTTGTTAGGGGGACCACGGTTACCTTGACTTTGACCTCTGGATGGCTGGAAGTGGGGTTGTCCGCTGCGATACCGCTGTGAAACCTGTGGATGGACCTGAAAACGCTGATCTTGAAACTGAGGCTGTTGCTGTGGGACTGGTGGCTGGTTCTGGGCGACTAGAACCTGACAAATATTGTTTAGAGTTTCAGTCACCTGGTTGAGTTGTTGCTGAATGTGGTCATTCTTTGCTTTTTCTTTTACCATAGCGTCGCAGTCCATGGGTTCAGGGGCCGGAGTGTTGTCTTTGAACAGTGACACGTGCTCTCTTACCTGCTGCTCATGCTGAGCGAGTTTGTAGGCCTCCGCCAGAGTGCTAGGCATTTTTCTGGCAACATTTTCTTGGAGTCGGCGGTCGCGCAGTCCATTTATGAAAGCGTTGGTAAGGGTCTCTGTCACCTCTTTCTCGTCTATGCGGTCAGCGTATGCCTGTTTTCCTAGGGTTCTGATCCTCTCGGCAAAGTCAGCGACAGATTCGTTTGTTTGTTGCAGGGCCGTCCTAATCTTTTGCTTTGATCTTATCACCGGGTTGAGGTGTACATACCTGTCTAGGATGACCTCTCTGAGCTGGGGCCATGTGGTAATCTGCGAGCTGTTTTCCATATAAAAGTCAAGGGCCATACCTTTCAGGGTCTGTGAGGCAACTAGGAGCGTTTGGGCGTCGTCATGGTCCAAGCGGGCACAAACATACTCCATCATCTGTAACCATTTTGTCAGAGCATCGGCACTCGATCCGTCGAACGTTTTCTTTAAATCTATCATTTGTGCAATCTTTTGTCCTCTTTCCAAGTCACGTACTGATCTCGCAATTTCTGCTAGAATGTTGGGGTCCATGTTGACGTTAGAGTTAGAGTTACACGAATTTCCTAGTTTAATATTTGAAAGAGAACTTAACGGGTTTTCTTTGGTTTCTGGTGTGAGGTACTCACTTGATTTCGGCCGGCGTATTGACGTTTTATTCAACAGTCGCCCTCCTCCGGGTGGTCGAGTATCGGCTGCGGTAGTGCGAGTGGCAGCAGTTGACTGCCTGCCGGGATGGACGGACGGTGGACCGTTTGGTCGGTCCGCTGACGCCAGTGTAGTCGGTCTATGCGCTCGGCTCCTCTTGAGCCTCTTGTGCTCGGCGCTGATGAGGTTGTCGGTCTATGCGCCCGGCTCCTCTTGAGCCTCTTGTGCTCGGCGCGCTGATGGGGTTGTCGGCTCACGCGCTCGGCTCCTCTTGAGCCTCTTGTGGCGCTGGTGTAGCTGTAGACTCACGCGCTCGGCTCCTCTTGAGCCTCTTGTGGCGCTCGTGTAGTTGTCGTCACTCGTTGGAAGGTGGCTGTGAGCCACAGGTGCCACCGGAAGGTGGTCGTGGGCAACCGATGTTCCCAGATGATGGTTAAAGTTGAACTCGTTCGAGTTTTTAACCGGACCGATGCTGTAGTCGGACACCTTTTGATGTGGTGTTGCTGGCTGAATGCACGCTTTTCAGCAGGTGTACTGGCTGATCGGTTGATGCCGCTGCACACGATCGAGCTGCTGTTGAGTTGCGTCCAGGCTGGGTCCGAATGGAGTCCAGTTGGAGTCCAGGCTGAGTCCAAGTAGAGTCCAGTTGGAGTTCGAGCTGAGTTCAATGTGGCCTCTGATGGCGCTGAGGCGTAGTCGTGTCTGACCTCTGATGGAGATGACTACGAGGCAGAATACAGATAGAGTTGAAACTGACCTCTGATGGAAATGAGGTAGAGTTCACTTCCAGTTGATTTCAGTCGAGTTGGTAGTTGAGACTGACCTTTTGTAGGGCTTTGAGCGGCAGAGATGTTCAGGAGAAGTTGAAGTCCGATCCGGGTCACGGCACCAATGTGACAACGCCGTTTGGTCGTGGTTGTCGTTCGTCGGTTCTCGGACTTCTTCCCCCGCCCCTCCCCTCAGACGCAGAGTGTCTTTGAGAAGAGGTGCGCGCGCTCCAGAGCCCCGAGGTGAACTGCCCTCCTCTGGTCCAGAGCCGAGGGTGTGCGTAGCCAGGCCGAGCCACTCGTTACTGGTTCAAACCGGTAGTGAGTGTCCTTTGCCCTGATACGCCCACTCCAGTTCTTTTCCATCCGGCGTTAGCACCCGAGCGGCCGGCGGCCACCGCACCTTCTGATTTATTGTACATCAACAATTAAGCGGCGGCGCCCGGCGCTGGTGACGCATGCCGGTGCATCTGGATAATGTTTATACTGTCACACCGCGCGGCCGAGCCTGCACGGGCTCAGCTCCGGTCCCGGTCAGGTCGGGTCACGTCGGAGGAGCAGATGGGTGAACACCGTACAGTATAGGTATGATCAGAAAATAAAAATTTAAACCGGCTAGACGCTAGACGTGCTAGACGCTAGACGTTACATAAGAAATTCATGTATCATGGTCGTGAAGTGGTCACGAGAAATTGCCAAGATTCAGTTCAAGATTTTGGAAAATGCCGAACGATAATCAATAATCGAAGATAGCCATTTGATTCTCCATGGTATTGGCAGTCTAATGGCGTTTACGGCATGTCTATATGTCTATTCTGTGATTTTATATGATTTTTTGAACATATGCCGTTTTTGGTCGAAAACTCAGAAATCATGACGTCACTAAAACGTCGATATCTCAAAAATTTTCTGACCGATTTTTTTTGAAACTTTGTCACAATAAACTTCAATCAATTCCCTACAGGTACCCAAAATTTGGCGCGCCTGCGGCGCGCCGTTTTTATGCTATGGCCCGGCGAAAAAAGTGGGGGCGTTTAACGCCCCCCCCAGCAACTCGCGGGTTAAGAGTACTTTAGTGATGGGCCATACTTGTTTGACACCGCCGACTTTGGTTACAGTGCGGAATTGTCGGGACGGAGTGCGGGGTTCCCGGGAGGGTAGTGGCGAGTAAAACATATATTTGTTGCTGTTTTCTGCATTTATTAGCATATTGCGTGGTTGACTTCAAATATTTAAGGCTTTTGCCAAACATTTGGGTGGAAGTCTCGTCAATTTTCAATATTTTCCCGGAATATGGGACAAATTAAAGGGACTATCCCACCTTTAACCCGGCGGCCGCTGGGCCTCCGCGCCACCCGCCGGCCGCTGGGGGGGGGGGCATATAGTTGCCCCCCCCCCCTTTACTTCCGCGGCGATATCGTCGCAACGCGAAGAGATAGAGAAGCGAAACTTTGCACACTTCTTCCTGAATACCTAGCCGAGGTTGTGTCCAAATTTGGTGTCGATCCCACTTGAAATGACGTCACAGTGACGTCATAAGTTAAATTGTATATTTGCAACTCTCAGTTTCCTCACGATACATCAGGTATATGGGACCGAATATAAAGGGCCGATTATTGGTTAGGAACTAGATGGAAGTGTACTTAGATGTTTTATGATGACAGCAGGTGCTGTCTAGTTCATTTACAGTTGAGTTTCATGCTCAGCGTCATCAGAAACGGTCCATATCGGAAAACGACAAAACTTTATGACGTCACTGTGACGTCATCTTAGATGCTACAACCACCAAAGTTTTTTCAAACATTGCCTAGGTATTCATTTGAAGCTATGCCAAGTTTCACGTTCGTAGCTCATCAGGTTTCGGAGATATTCCACAAAACGTAAGGGGGGGGGGGGGGGCAACTTTATGCCCCCCCCCCCCCAGCGGCTCGTGGGTTAACATGGGGTTTGAGTTGAGATAGCCAAGTTTGCGGCGAGGTTCAGAAACCACTATCTATCTAGGTTGCAGCCCCCGCGGCCTCTTGGTGTTGAAGAAATTCGTTCCCTTCATTTGAAAATGGGCCTTGCACAAGGCCCTATCTTCAACATGGAGCGACCGTTAGTGTGACGTCACCTCGTTTAGTCATTCTGATTTAAATGGGTTTGTTCGTCGAAAAATCGCTTAAAACTTGGTCTGAACTTTGTTGTGGTGCCTACAGAGTAAAAAGAATCAGCTTTATGACAGTAATGTGGCATGGGGAAGGAGGTAATTTTGGGCTGTGACGTCACATATTTGAAAGTTTGTGTTTGGAATATGGGAAGCCTAAGATGTTTAATGAAAAATAAATGCCAGAACCGTGTTCCTGGTCATCCAATCTATAAAGTCGGGCACAATTTAACTGGTTTTAACAACATTTTAGAAGGTGGGATAGTCGTAGGCGTTGGTGCGCCGTTTTTCGTGTTACTTTCTATCGAAGGAGCATGAATCTTTAATTTATAAGAGGGATAGTAAGTTTAATTTAAACCATTTTTTGTCAGGACTATAGCTGTGTACCTCCTGGTTGGTTATTGGCCAGCTGTTTTCTCTTCTGAATTTCTATGTGCCCTCTAGAAGTAGAAAAAGAGAGCAGTGCACCAGGACACCATGCTATTATATCACGATGTACATTGACATAGCATGCCTGTATTACCAACACTAGCACTGCTGCTTCTCCTTATCCTTATATCAATGATCATAAATGGCAAAATCAACTATTAACCCGCGCACCGACGGGGGGGGGGGGGGGGCTCCGCCCCCTGAGGTTTTTCGCGTATAGCGGGAAAACCGCGCCGCGAAATTTAGTACGACTATTCCCTCATCAATTTTACACATGGTGTGCAAGTTTGAACCTCCTAACTTTTAAGGTCAGGTCACCAGGTCACTTTGAATGACCCAAACTCAAGTCACTTTTTTGCAACTTTGTCACCGTGCCAGAGCTACAGTAGATGTCGGAGGCCTTTGAAAGTCGCAGGATGTTATTAGGTCATTAGTAGCTACAATTTGTACATCTCGGAATTTTGATGTCGGTGACCTAAGGTCAGGTCAATTTCGCGACCTCCCCATTATAAGTCAATGGGGGAAAAATCAACTCCCTGTTTTTACCACTAAAACGGGTCGGAATGGCCCCATATACCATAGATGACTTCATATACGATCAGCCTTCACTACCTTGAGGTCTGTTTTGCTGTTGGGCAGCTGTAAGGTCATGTGACGTCATTAAAGGTCACCAGCGGTTTTTTGACAATAACTCCGTACAGGAACAAGATACAGCCGCGCAGATGGTCTCATTGTCTTCAGCTCGTCAAGGCGCATCGAATGATATACATGATGACCTCGAGGTCACGTGACCTGAGGTCAACCTTTGACCTTGACCTTTCGAGGTCAACATATATATCATTCGATGCGGATTGACGAGAGGATCACGATGATGCCCTTAGTTTGTTCCTATATTGACTAGTTCGAAAGTTATTCGAGAAAAACTCCCTATACCTAGCGCCGCCATTTTGACTTTTTTGACCCCTGTGACGTCATCTTTGACCTGACCTGAAAATGACCTAAGTAAAAATTGTAGACCTTGTCCGTGCGTATCCGATGCCGTTTACCGCTTGTCGCTATCTTGCTTCGTTCTCGAGATCTCAGGGGGGCGGTCATCCGCCCCCCCCCCCGTCGGTGCGAAGTTGGCGCAGACCCCCGTCGGTGCGCGGGTTAATGTTACACATTTAAAAAGACCGTAACTTAAATCAAAGGATGGGAATCACAGTTGGGAACACTGAGATTACGCCTTCCAATTTTGGAAGCCTTCCATGTTTGGAAAATGCATACCCATTTATTGAAGGTCCTTCCAAAAATGAAAGGCTTCCAAAAAGGAAGATTTGACCACAGTTTCCCCCACTGATACGGGGTAGTTTCTGTCACCTGCAGGGGCATATTCTGTTGGTAATGGGACACATCCTTTTATCATCGCATGCATCCAGTGTCGTGCGGCCATCCAGGGTCGTCAAATGCCAGTTAACACGCGCAGTGGAAGGGTTGCGAGTACTACGCCCAGTGGAAGGGGAGCGGGGCGGAATCCCCCCCCCCCCCTAAGATCTCAGCTCCCACTGGAGCTAGAAAGACGAAATTTGGAGGGTAGGTGAAGGCCCTGAGGAACTCTATTGTGTGTGAATTTCATGACCCTAGGTCAATATCTTCAAGGTCAGATGAGGTTAAATGTGGTCAAATATGCCATATGAGCGACTTTTTTGCGTTTACACGCCGATAACTCAAAAAGTTACCGGCCGAATTTCTTTTTTCGCGAAAGAATATACATTTGTGAATATGTATGGTGAATTTCTAGGTAATCCAACAATGAATATGGCAGTTAAAAGCCTGCTAAGGGATAAAGTACATGCCAACATTGCCTTCATTTGCTGGGAATTTAATTATTTATTTTCTGAATTTTTGAAGAGAAAACTAAAAAAAACTTAACCAGTTTGAGCGCTGCTACATTTCTATGAATTATAAAAATATTACTGCAACATTGTCTTCATAAAGCCAGAGATATGTACCTAAATCTAAGTCGCACATAGGCACGATAAGCGGTGGCACCTGTTGGTTGACATCGGCTCTTGCACTGCTTTTAGCAGCTGTTCCGTCCCCCTCCCCAGCCCACCTGTGGTGAGAACAAGGCAAGACGAGCTGATTGCAGAATGCCTATAAGTGTTGAGCATTTGAGACAGTGCGCAGTCTCCACCGGTCCAGCGTGGAGATCCACGTCACTGCAAAGACCCGGCACTGTAGAGCCGAACAGAGTTTTCCCCAGGCGCAGGTGAGAGAAACCGCTCTTTAAAAGCCTGTTATGTATTTGTGCGCTATGTGGAATGCGTCAATTCGCGAATTGCTTGGAGGGGGCGTCGTTAAACGGGTCCTTTTTTTGCAGCGCTTCCTATAGCTAAAAACAGCGCAACGCTTAACCGTAATAAAATTTTGGGTTCCTGAAGGGAACTGATTAAAATTTGTTGTGACGACGTTGAAAAAATCGGTCTTGAAATTTGTGAGATATATAGGTTTAAGCGACGTCATGACTTTTCATTTTTCAATTTTCAACTGAAAACGGCATATGTTAACCTTCCAGGCGGTGGGGTGGGGCATTTTTTGCCCCCCCCCCCCCCCTTTAGTTTTTTCGATATACATATCTCGAGAACCGCTGCGTCGATCGTCACCAAACTTTCAGTACCCTCTCGGGAGTAGCTAGCGCACATGGTGACCAAAAATTTTTTTTCCAAAGGCTATGATAGTTTTGCCGCTAATGACTTCAGAGTGACGTCATTTTTGCCATTTTCGACCCAAAAAAGGTTTCGCGGGAAGAGCTGTCAGACCTACAGCTTTAGAGATACAGAAAAATGTTCCGACATAAAAGGTGTGGAATCATGAGGGCTACAAAACTGCAATTTCGGTTTTTCGATTTTTTTTTTTGGATTTTGACCCCCTAAAATAAAAAAATAGATTTTTTGAAAATAATAGCCGAAAAATCCAAAAAGTTTTTTTTGAATTTCGAAAAAAAAACGGAATATATGTGACAGTCCCTACCGCCTTCTATCTACATACCAAATTTGAGATCAATACCTATTTTTTTGGCCAAGTTATAGCGAAAAACTGTTCAAAATTGATGACGTCAAATTTTCAAACTCAATTTTTAGCAAATCTTGACTTCGTAGCGCAAAACAAAGACCACCATTAGACTCCCCGGACGAGCTGCATCGAATCGATGCGCATTTTATGCAAATATATCAACTTTGAAATTTGACCTTTTTTGACCTGACCTTGACCTGACCTCCACCAGAAAGTGACCTAAACTGTACCTGATGGTCTTATAACCAATACCATTTAGCTGGAAATGAAAAACTGGCCATAAAACATGCATCGCACAACCTTAGTAAAGTTGGGTTCATGTGGTGACCCTTGGTGACCTTTGGTGACCTGACCTGTGACCTGACCTGGTATGACCAGTGACCTCTAATAGCAACATATGTACTAGACAACTGACGCCTTATCGCTGATTTTCGACAAAATGCGTTTTACTCGGTGTTATATAGCGCTTTCCCTAGAAGCCCCGTGAACGGTGAAACATTTTATTTTTGACCTGACCTGTGACGTCATCGGTGACCCCGAGGTCAATGAAATTTGGTTTCCCTCGTCAAATTTGACAGGGCTATCGAACACCGTTTGAATTTACCGGATCCGTCCAGTAGTTTCGGAGATACGAGGGGGGCAAAAAAATCCCCCCCCCCCACCGCGCGGAAGGTGGCTGGGAGGCCCACCGCCTGCCGGGTTAAAATCATATAACATTCCAGAAACTCAAAGTAGAGAAATGACGTAACCCTATTACATACTGGTGGGGGTGGGGGGGGGGGGAATCGGCCCCCGGCTGTAGTTTTTTTCCTCTAGACGAAAACCACTCTAGCTAGGGGCTCGAAATTTGGTGAATTTTCCTTGCCATTCATTGGGCACATTGTGTCAAATATTTGAGTTTCTAGCTTGCGCAGAAGCGTCTCCAGGCTGAGTTTCTCGGGGTAGGTTTGGCCTACACTGTTGTACCTTTGACTGTTCCGGCATTTGCCGCTAAGCAGCGACTTACTTAGGTTTGTAATGGTGATCAGTGACACCCCCATCATATGTATGCACCTTAAGACTATGTGACATCATTCTACAATGAAAATATTGGAATAGGCAGACCCAGGTACCTGAGAAAGGGGGGTAATCTCAATGTACTACCCCCCCCCCCTCTTAGCATGCCTGAATCCGCCTATGCTTAACGAAAACGTGTATTTTGTGCTCACATTGCATATTTTACATGATATATGACATATCATGTCATAAGACACATGAAACACCATGGCAAAAACTCAAAACATCATCCCAAGTTAGGTTACCTGAATCCGCCTATGATTTTTGAAATATCCAAAATGCCAGAATATGTATGATAGACTAGTTCATGAACAAGGGTCTCCTGAAGTTTTATCAAAATCGGTTCAAAAAATAAAGACGTTATAGCATTTTTAGTGATAAGGTGAAAAACGTGATTTTTTCGCAAATTTTTGCTTCCAGGACCCCCAAATTTTGAACTTTTTTTTGACTTTTTAAAGCGAATCTGAAAGTTCACAATGAGAGCGATCGAATGGCGTTTGCCCCATTAAGATCGGACCGGTCGGATCGAGACCGGATCGGATCGGTCTTTGAGATATCAAGGGGGCCGATTCGCCCCCCCCCCCTTCCCACAGTGGGGGTTTTTCCAATCTAGCACGTCTTTATTCGTAGAGGGCAAACCATAGGTAGTATTGTAGCCAGATTTTGCACAGATGTTGGCTGTTGTGTTCTGGTGAGAGTGTTACCTGTAAATGTGCATAATCAACATAGTATAGGGGGTCAATTGGACCCCCGGCTCAGCTGTTTGGCCCCTGATCAAGCTAGAGCTTCGCGGAAAAATCAAGCGTGCTGTCTATGACGAGATGAGGCCGAATATATCCAATTTCAAAGTCCAAGGTCATTAGTTGACTTTCCAAGTCAATTTCATGACCCAACTAAAGTTGGGAAATCGAGACCTCTTGGAACTTCGTGAAGTTAGGGTGTTACGGGTATTTTTGGGTGCTGATTAAGAATTTCATGTCAGTTTTGATCACAGACGATGTTTTCATGCATTTAGGCCAGGTCGGGTCAGGTCAGGTCAGGTCAACCAGTTGGCGTCCTGCCGGCCATCCATAGTAGGTGTCACCTACTACTGACAGCTTCGTAACATGGTACGAAAGCACGAGAACTACTTCGTAAATATTCAAATGGTTGCTAAATTCGAAATCAGCACCAAAAACTACGCTTGAAGCAAGTAAAACTCGGAAAAGTGAACCAAGGTCATCAAAGGTCTATGACCTTGACCTGATCTTCACGTGACCTTGACACCCACCATAATGCATGGCACCAACATCATTTCACATATGTAAACATTTAAAACCACAAAAAGACTGGAAACCGCGGATAATGTGAGCTGGCATACGCCGAATCGCGATTCCGGCCAAACATTGCCTCGAGAAATATGCCACAGGTCAAAGGTCACTTACTCGTAGGTCAGAGTCATGACATTTTAGGTTAGATGTACAAGATGATCTCAAGGGCAACGAAAGTTTCGTCGCGCTCGGCTGCTTTTTGCGCGAGTGATGTGCGGAGAACCATGGGGTTTTATCCGACCCCTTCCCCCTTCCCCTCCCCTAAGGTTACGGTATGTATAATTTACGCCTGTCATCCTATTTCTAATGAATGTGTCTCAGAAAAGATGCAACATATAAAACACGAAGTAAAATTATTCGCCTATGTCTGGAGCATACCTATATGGTGCTGTTTGCCCTAGCGCTCCTAGAGTGGAGTATTAACCCGCGCCGTGCTGGGGGGGGGGGGCGTTTTTACGCCCCCCCTCAGGTTTTTCGCGAATATCTCAAAAACGGCGGCGCTGCGCGCCGCCGTTTTTGGTACACGTGTTCCTACATCATTTCCGCACATGTTGTGAAAATTTCAGACCTAGGCCGTTCAAGGTCAGGTCACCAGGTCACGTCAAGTGACCTTACCTCAGAAAAAGTTCAAAGGCTCGCTATAGCTACACCGACTGAACGATCACTTTGAAACTTTCAGCGATTGATATGAGTAACAGTATGTATAAAATGTATATCTCGGATTTTTGATATCTGTGACCTAAGGTCAGGTCAATTTTGCGACCTCTCCATTATAAGTCAATGGGAGAAAATTGAAATGCGCCTCTTTTGGACGAATATCGTTCAAAACGCTCTCAAACATCGATTCATAGGTAAACATGACACACTGAATAGGAAAAATGCACCTGTGACCCCTCTGTGTGCCCCTGAGGTCATCTCAGGTCATGAACGGTCGCCAGCAGTTTTTTGGCTATAACTTTTGATAGAGACGTGCTAGAGCGGTGAAAACACGTCAGATGTGTTCAGCTCGACGATACGGATCGACTGATATGCAACATGACCCTTTTCGGTCAGGTCATGACCTTGACCTGAGGTCAAATTTTCAAAATGACCTTTCAAGGTCAACAAATAGTTCATTCGACGCGTCTCGACGAGAGGAACACGATGCTGGCAAAAGTAATGTCATGGCGCTTATGAGTCAAAAGTTATTGACGAAAAAACGTTTTTCGTAAAAACGGCTATTTTTGGAGTTTTTGCCCTCTGGAGGCTAAACCGTTGACCTGAGGTCAAATCTGAGAACATTACTCAGAAAGGTCTGTAAAAGGGCTATCGAATGCGCTTTTCCGCGGCGCTGTAGCTCTATCGGTTCCCGAGATAGCCGTTGGCAGTTTCCAAAATGTTGAAATAGTCAACATTTTACCTTTGGTGACCTCTGGTGACCTGACCTTTGACCTGACCCAAAAAATGACCGAAGTGTTTTCGTCCTTATTTTTGACACTCTTTCGATTGCCGCTTACCGCGTGTCGCTACGTGGCCCAGGAGCCGAGTTAGACGGGGGGGGGGCGTGAAAACGCCCCCCCCCCCCAGCACTCGGCGGAAAGTTCAGGCCACCAGCACGGCGCGGGTTAACCCTCGCCCGTATTGGTGTTTTTTCCAGCCGCGAACGTAAAAGGGGGGGGGGGGTCCGTTGGACCCCCCTTGCCGTTTCGCCCCTGATCGAGCTAGAGCTTCGCGGAAAAACGAGCGTGTTGCCCGTGACGAGAGGAAGCCGATGATACCCAATTTTTAGGTCCTAGGTCATCGGTTGACCTTCCAGGTCAGGTCAACGACCCAAAAGTCGGTATAATCGAGACCTGTTAGAAAGTCGTAAATCGTAGCTGTTATGGGGTTTTTCGGGGTGCTGATCACGAAGATCATGTTAGTTTTGATCACAGATGATGTCTTCATGCATTTAGGCCAGGTCGGGTCAGGTCAGGTCAGGTCAACCAGTAAGGGTATTCGTAGTAGGTGGCAACTGCCTCTGACAGCTTCGTAACATGTTACCAAAGCACCAAAACTACTTCGTAAATGTTTATATGGTTGCTAAATTCGAATTCAGCTCCAAAAACTGGCCTAGGAACATGTAAAACTCGGAAAAAGTGAACCGAGGTCATCAAAGGTCAATCACCTGACTTGACCTTCCGGTGACCTTGACACCCACCCTCATGCATGAGAGCAACATCATATCCCATGTTTGAACGCTTGCCTTAAAACCACGAAAAGACTGCAAACGCGCTGCTAATGCGAGCCGACATACGCCGAATCGCGATTCCGGCCAAACATGGTCTCGAAAAGTAGGTCACAGGTCAAATGTCATTAGGGTCAGGGTCATGAAAAATTTTAGGATAGGTGTGAAATTGATTAACGCGAGGGTACTGAACGTTTCGTCGCGATCGGCCGCTTACGGGCGAGGGTGAAGATACTCTGATGCGAATATTCCGTGTTCAGGCAAGTTCCGGCAGCCAAACTAGGCGTTGTCTTGTGCAGGAGAAAGTGGCGAATTCGATAGGATATGTTTCGGAGTGGAAAAGTGTGGAAAACATTGTTGATTTCCTACAATAATCTAGAACACCATTGCTTCAATATGGTGTCTGTAAGTTTTTTTTTTGTAAATGGCATTTTTGTGACCTTAGTAAGGTTGTGGCATACTTTCTGTTTGCTATTCCATTCCTAAAAAGGTAACTTTCAGAAGATATGCAACTTTAACACGCGCAGTGGAAGGGTTGCGAGTACTACGCCCAGTGGAAGGGGGGGGCGGATATCGCCCCCCCCCCTAAGATCTCAGCTCCCACTGGAGCTAGAAAGACGAAATTTGGAGGGTAGGTGGGGGCCATGGGGAACTCTGTTGTGTGTGAATTTCATGACCCTAGGTCAATATCTTCAAGGTCAAATGAGGTCAAATGTGGTCAAATCTGCCATATTAGCGACTTTTTTGCGTTTACACGCCGATAACTCAAAAAGTTACCGGCCGATTTTTTTTTTAACCCGCGCACCGACGGGGGGGGCGGATATCCGCCCCCCCCCCTGAGGTTTTTCGCGAATAGCGGGAAAACCGCGGCGCGTAGCGCCGCGAAATTTTGTATGACTATAACCTCATCAATTTTACACATGGTGTGCAAGTTTGAACCTCCTACCTTTCAAGGTCAGGTCACCAGGTCACTTTGAATGACCCAACCTCAAGTCACTTTTTTGCAACTTTGTCACCGTGCCAGAGCTACAGTAGATGTCGGAGGCCTTTGAAACTCGCAGGATATTATTAGGTCATTAGTAGCTACAATTTGTATATCTCGGAATTTTGATATCGGTGACCTAAGGTCAGGTCAATTTCGCGACCTCCCCATTATAAGTCAATGGGGGAAAAATCAACTCCCTGTTTTTACCACTAAAACGGGTCGGAATGGCCCCATATACCATACATGACTTCATATACGATCAACCTTCACTACCTTGAGGTCTGTTTTGCTGTTGGGCAGCTGTGAGGTCATGTGACGTCATCAAAGGTCACCAAAGGTTTTTGGCCAATAACTCCGTACAGGAACAAGATACAGACGCGTGGATGGTCTCATTGTGTTCAGCTAGTCAAGACGCATCGAATGATATACATGATGACCTCGAGGTCACGTGACCTGAGGTCAACCTTTGACCTTGACCTTTCGAGGTCAAAATATATATCATTCGATGCGGATTGACGAGAGGATCACGATGATGCCCTTAGTTTGTTCCTATCTTGACTAATTCGAAAGTTATTCGAGAAAAACTCTCTCCATATCTAGCGCCGCCATTTTGACTTTTTCGACCCCTGTGACGTCATCTTTGACCTGACCTGAAAATGACCTTTGTAAAAATTGTAGATCTTGGCCGTGCGTATCCGATGCCGTTTACCGCTTGTCGCTATCTTGCTTCGTCCTCGAGATCTCAGGGGGGGCGGTCATCCGCCCCCCCCCCCGTCGGTACGAAGTTGGCGCAGACCCCCGTCGGTGCGCGGGTTAATCTTTCACTATACGAAAGAGCAAACATTTGTGAGTATGTATGGTGAATTTCTAGATAATCCAACAATAAATATGGCAGTTAGAAGCCTGCTAAGGGTAAGATGTCGCCGGCTGAAGCGGCATCGGCCGACGCGGGAAACGCGGCAATCACAATTTTGTGTTTACACACTCATAAGTCATAACTCAAGTTGTTACCGGCCGATTTTCAAAATTCTTTGACCATATGATTGCCTGCACATTTCTCAGTCTTCTCACCGAATTTGACGCGAATCTAATATAATCAGCGGTAAGGAGCGCGATGTAAAGACGGAACCGTCCCGCCCAAGCACAGTCTACAATTCAGGCGGCGCGTAACGGCTAGCGCCGGCCGACGCGCCGCCGCGCCGCCGCGGCGGCAGGATGTTTGACTTTACACCGCTATTACTAGAAAAGTTGTGAACCGATTTTCTTACTTCTTGCACGAGAAGATCCGCAATTCAATTCTGGACAGGTAGCCGAAATTTCACATTGATATTATGCTTGCGGCGCGAGTTATTGGCGAAAAACAGGAGGGGTGGGCGAAATCCGCCCCCCCCTTCCACTGCGCGTGTTAAGACCTCGCAAGAATAAAACCAACAGGACAGGACAATGAAATTGAGTTATACTTTCGGGCCTTGCTGAGCCCACTGGGCCTAATCACACATGAGTGTGAACTTTGGGCGCATTTTTCCTAGTCTTGCTGTGGACATACATATAAAACAATGCCATATATGAAAATTCAGACAATTTTTAGCCCCAGTGACACAAAAAAAACCAAATATATATATATATATATATATATATATATATATATATATATATATATATATATATATATATATATATATATATATATATATATATATATATATATATATTTTCCCGCGCCCGGCTGGGGGTCCTGGATTTCCACGCCCTGCTGGGGGGGGGTGTTTGAACACCCCCCCTTCTAACTCGGCTCCTGGGCCACGTAGCGATACGCGGAAGGCGGCGTTCGAAAGAGCGTCAAAAATAATGAGGAAATTACTTCGGTCAATTTTTGGTCAGGTCAAAGGTCAGGTCACCAGAGGTCATTGAAGCAAAATTTCGCAGATTTCCGGGTCGAATGTCGAAAATTTCCAAGAAGCCAACGCATAACTCGGGAACCAATAGAGCTACAGCGCCGCGGAAAAGCGCATGCGATAGCCCTATTAACGCCCTTTCTGAGTAATTTTCTCAGATTTGACCTAACGTCAACGGTTTTGCCTGCAGGGGGCAAAAACTGCAAAAATAGCCGATTTTTTCGGAAACAGTTTTTTCTGCAATAACTTTTGACCCAAGCATTGTACGAGCTTACTTTTACCGGCATCGTGTTCCTCTCGTCAAGACGCATCGAATGAACTATAACTTGACCTTGAAAGGTCAACTTGAAAATTTGACCTCAGGTCAAGGTCATGACCTGACCGGAAAGGGTAATGTTGCATATCAGTCGATCCGTATCGTCGAGCTGAACACATCTAAGGCGTTTTCATCGCTCTAGCATGCTTCTATCAAAAGTTATTTGCGAAAAACTGTTAGATACCATTCGTGACCTAAGATGACCTCAGGGCATAAACAGGGGTCACGGACACCATTTTCATGTTCAGTGTGTCTAAACCACTTGTAATTCAGTGTTTGGGAGTGTTTATAATGTCTTTCGTCCAAAAGAGGCGCATTTCAATTTTCTCCCATTGACTTATAATGGGGAGGTCGCAAAATTGACCTGACCTTAGGTCATCGATATCAAAATTCTGAGATATAAATTTTGTACATGCTATTGCTCTTAGCAATCGCTGAAAGTTGTAAAGCGATCGGTCACTCGGTGTAGCTATGACAGACATTGAAACTTTTTATGAGGTGAGGTCACTTCAAGTGACCTGGTGACCTGACCTTGAATGACCTTGGGCTGAAATTTTCACAACATGTGTAGAATTGATGTATGATAAGGTGTACCAAAAACGGCGGCGCTCCGCGCCGCCGTTTTTGAGATATTCGCGAAAAACCACAAAGGGGGGTGTTCAAACACCCCCCCAGCAGGGCGCGGGTTAAATTAAGACGCGCTAGATCGGAAAAATCCCCACTGTGCCCCCCCCCCCCTCACCAGTTAACGTAGTCCAGAAAGCCCAGTAATAGGGGCAATCTTCATCAGGCTCCTAATACCTATGTACAATGAAAAATGTAAAGGCTATCCTCGATTTGTGATTATCCTTCTAGATTTTCCAAAATGTTCAACTTAATTTTTGCAGTTTCTCGTGACAACTTTACGAACATGATGCACGCATTTCTTAAATCGATCTTTTGATCAAAACGTACTCGTATGATAAAATGAATGTCACTATTGTGTTCTACGCTTAACCCGGCAGTTGCTGGGGTATTTCGCCACCCACCGTTTGCTGGGGGGGGGGGGGGCGTTAAAGGCCCCCAGCCGATAACTCGAGAACCAATAGACGCAGCGAAACGCACGAGGCGGCAAACGAAAGAACGCGACGAGACGCTTCAGATTAGTATTTTAAAGTTGAATTTTGAGGTCACAGGTCGGGTCAAGGTCAGGTCAAACTCCTGAAATTCGGCTTTCAGTAGCATGGACTTCAGGACTTCGCAATGGGCGCCTCTCGTCATAAACTCTGTCAAAACGGTGCACAATCCATCATATAAGGCCTACAAGAGTGTCAGCTCCATGAAGGGGTCAGTCAAGCATAGG
Organism: Amphibalanus amphitrite; assembly: GCF_019059575.1. NCBI lineage: Eukaryota > Metazoa > Arthropoda > Thecostraca > Balanomorpha > Balanidae > Amphibalanus > Amphibalanus amphitrite. Next base: position 23,574 of record NW_024883885.1, read on the forward strand.
TCAGGGTCAAGGTCAGGTCAACCGGGTAGGCACATATCCCCGAAATCAAAACTGATATTCGCAGCCTGTGACACATGTTTTTTGGGTAATTTGGATCGTAGAACACGATGGTGACATTCATTTTATCATATGTGTACGTGTTTTGCTCAAAAAGTTAAATTTAAGAAATGCATGTATCATGGTCGTGAAGTAGTCACGATAAATTGGCAAGATTCAGTTCAAGATTTTGGAAAATGCGGAACGATAATCAATAATCGAAGATAGCCATTTGATTATTGTTCATAGTATTGGCAGTCTAATCACGTTTACGGCATGTCTGTATGTCTATTCTGTGATTTTATATGATTTTTTGAACATATGCCGTTTTTGGTCGAAAACCCAGAAATCATGACGTCACTAATACCTCGATATCTCAAAAATTTTCCGACCGATTTTTTTAAAAATCTTCGTCACAATAAACGTCAATCAATTCCCTACAGGTATAAAAAAAAAATTTGGCGCGCCTGCGGCGCGCCGTTTTTATGCTATGGCCCGGTGAAAAAGTGGGGGCGTTTAACGCCCCCCCCCCCCAGCAACTCGCGGGTTAAAAATTCCTGTGAAACATGTGTCATACGCTGCGAATACCAGTTTTGATTTTCGGTTATATATGATTACATGATCACCTGACCTTGACCCTGACCTATGCTTGACTGACCCCTACATGAATCTGACATTCATGTAACATTCATGTAACATTCATGTTACTCTTCTATGACACCCGTTAGCTCTTCTATGAAGGATTGTGCACCAATTCGACAGAGTTTATGAGGAGAGACGCCCAGTGCGAGGTTCCAGTCTTTATGTTACTGAAAGCCCAATTTCAGGTGTTTGACCTGACCTTGACCCAATCTGTGAACTTGAAATTCAGCTTTCAAATACTCATCTGAAGCGCCTCGTCGCGTCCTTTCGTTTACCGTCTGGTGCGTTTCGCTGTGCCTGTTGGTTTTCGAGTTGTCGGCTGGGGCGTTTAACACCATCGGCATGCCGTAAAACAACTAACACTTGGGCTTGAATGTTCCCTCGACCTTCTGTCTTGTTCAGCAAACTCTCAACAGAGCCCTCGGTCCTGAATGAAACATTTTACAGGCTCTGTGTGATATTGCATATTTCCTGTATGCACATTGCACAGCCTATTAGAACTAGAAGTTTAGGAATAATCTTAAATGCCATTAGCCTAGCGGCAGCTAGTTTCAGAAATGTTATAGAGTAAAAGGGCATTCTCGATACCATCTAAATCTTAAAATGCCATTAGCCTAGCGGCAGCTAGTTTCAGAAATGTTATAGAGTAAAAGGGCATTCTCGATACCATCTATTCCACAGATAACCAGCTACGAAACACGACATTAATGCCAGGTGTGACGGTACTGCCATCATGCTGACGTGGACTCTGCGCCTGACGCTGGTGGCCGCCGCCGTCGCCGCCATCACTGCAACCTGCCCCTCCTCCGAATGGAAGCAGTTCCGAGACATGTGCTACTGGGGGTCCAACTACACACTTCACTGGGAGGACGTGGCAAACGTGTGCACCACGCTGCATGTCAACGCAACAATGGTCTCCATCCATGACACCGAACAGAACACATTCCTCGGTCTGGAAGTGGCTAGCCACGGCGGACCTGACCTGCAAGAGAGCTGGATCGGCCTTACGCGACTCAGCTGCTATTATGCCTGGACCTGGGCTGACGGCTCCCCATATGACTACAGTTTTTGGTTCGACCTTGACGAGAGAAGCTTTGCTCCTGCAAACTGCCCGACTATTAACGTTTATCGTTCGGGTCAATGGGGCGCCCTGAACTGCATCGATAAGCACTATTTCATGTGCCAGGTCGCTGCCACATGAGCGGCGGTGCCTGTATGTACGGCCTGCAGCGGTTCACTGAAGGAACGCTAGAGGGCTCTAAACGTTAGGGGAAGTTGGGGCAATGCCGGAGTTGGGGCAAAGCCGAAATTCGAGATATTTCGAAAACCGTAAAACATGGATGCCACCTGTCAGTGATGCTCTGAAGCTTAACCCTCGCCCTGGCAGGGCATTTTTTATAACACGGCCTGGCAGGGGGGGGGGGGGTCGATGCGACCCCCCCCCCCTCGCGATTGGCTCCTATGGCACCTAGAAACACCAAATTTGGTAGGTAGGTGGGCCCCCCGGAGTTCTCGCCCCTGTGCAAATTTGGTTGCTCTAGGTCAATATTTAGGGGGGTTTGGGGGGTATAAATGTAAAATTTTCGCTAAAAACAGGTCAAAAGTTTTTCGCCTATAACTTTTGATCTAATTAAGATAGAGCAAAAAGAAAAGCACCAGTGAACTCAGCACGCCAAGGCGCGTCGATTGATATACTTTTTAGCTTCCTTAAGTGTACTTAAAGTTTTTCTTAAATTTTAAGTAAACTTAAATTAATAAATTAAGTTCAAATTAACCAAATTGCATCATATCGCATATCATTTGATTCGGCTGATCACCAGGAACACAATGATACCATTTTTTAAGCTCTAGCGTCATTATGTGCCAAGTTATTGGCAAAAACGTCATTTGACCTCAGTTGACCTCATTTGACCTGACCCATGGATAAGTACACGAAACAAAGAAGCACCAAGTGTCCTGATGTTAAGTACCGTGGTTTCAAAGCACAAAAGTGATAAAACGAAGCGGATATCTCCAGTATTTTCCGAAATTAGTATTTTCCCATAGGCTTAACATTACGACGTAATGACCTCTAACTGACCTCAGGTCAGTGACCTCAAAAAACCGGACTATATGTTATACAACTCGGTGAACTTAGCACATCCTGAAAGTTTGAAGGAAATCAGTCGAAAACTGTGAGTTGGACAGGTGCATAAAGAAAATTGAAATTTGACCATGACCTTGTACCGGTTTTTCTGACCTGGTGACCTGACCCAAGGTCACCCGGACCTGAAATTTTCAGGTCATATGTAAAAAGGTTGCCCCATAGGCTGTGCCAAATTTGGCGGCGCTGCGCGCCGCCGTTTTTACGCTATCTTCGAAAAACCTTAGGGGGGGGGGGGGGTCGCATCGACCCCCCCCCCCTGCCAGGGCGAGGGTTAAGTGACTACAATTATCGCATGTTTGTTACGAGTCGTCATTCGGAATACTTCGACTGTGAGGGCGCCAAGAGCGTTTTCAAGGTACGTTTCCCTTGTACTACATGCGCCTTTGAAGCTGCATTTTTTACTCATTATGCTACCGTTTGTCTGGCCAATTCGGTCAAGTAATCTTTAGCATGTCTTTGCATAAGTGTGCTGCCTATTTGAAATTTATACAGCACGTTGAAAAGTTATGGGCCTGCAAATGAATGTATGGCTGGCTGGGGTAATGCCGAAAACGTGCGATTACGCACGATTACGCACGTGCACGCTACGTGGACTTTACTGCTGTAGAATAGCAACACGTATTTTTAGTCACACAAATTACACTTTCAACCGACACAACGGCCTGTTACCTATCAGGAATGATTTACCTGGCATTTTCTTATTATATCACACAATTATAACTTCCAGTGTGCACCGCGTCCTCAAGCTCTTGAAACGTGTGTCAGCTTTGATGAATTCTGGATAAAGTTTGAGATAAAATGGCAAAACATCAATGTCGGCATTCCCCGTAGATCATTTCTCCCATTTTCGGCTTTCCCCGCAGTCCGGGGCAACGCCGAAAAAGTCACTTCTTTGATATTTTTAGTTTGTGCGCTTAACGGTATGCGAATTCATCAAATGCGCCTGGTATGTTTGAAAGGCAAAAGACTTGCCTCTCGAATGACGCCAACAAGAATAGCGTATGTTGTCTACCTTGCGTGCTACGGGCGTCAGAAAAAAAGTCTTCGGCGTTCCCCCAACTTCCCCTAGTGTTGTCTGGGAAATCACAATCGCCCTGAGTTCTTCTTAAGATTGATATTTACTAAGCATGTTTACTACGCCAACGGTGAAAATGAAATATACCGACTAGTGACTACAGCCATAAACTGTGTTTGATGAATTCATCCACATAAGAACGGCATATGATTACTTCACGGTTAGATAACGTCAAATATTAGAACGCTTTGCCGAAAAGCATATCAAAAGTAAAAATAGGGGAGAGTGGGGCATATTCGCGCAAAAAAATGGATAAATCCATATATGTGTTCTTTGGTTGATATAATGGCAAAATTGTTCATTGTAGTATGGAAAGGAACTATTGCATATATTTTTCCTCTTTAACCCTCACCCGCACATGCCATTTTCCCATCCTAGAACGCACATGGGGGGGGGTGCCACCCCCCGCGCCATTTCGTTCCTGTTTGAGATAGAGCTTCGCGGTAAGACCAAAAAGATTCTTTGGGAAGAGACGAATCCAATGACACCTAGTTTTACCTTCTCAGGTCAGTCATTGACCTTCCAGATCAGGTCAAACTAAAAAATGTTGCTGTTTGGGTCACCGTTGGATGTCAAGTGCGCTGCTTATCATATACCGATGACGATGCCGTTTTCTGGTGCCAAGCCAGCTAGAACGTCTTTATCACACTACCCGACCAGGTTTTTGCTGCTGAGGTCATTTCAGGTCAAGTTAGGTCAAGGTCAATGATATGTGTTTGTATGTCTGTGTGTGTGTCTGTGTGTATAGGAACTGATGTGTGCACCGATTGTTTATGTGTCCATATTACATGAAATCATGATCTAAGAAGCTTTTACCAAAAATGCAGTCAGAAAACTTCACGAAAACTTAATTCAGTTTGCCTAAAACGCAATTATACTAGATGGCCTAGGTTGACCTTGACCCTGACCTTGACATCTGTACATCGTCGAACAACATGTTCCATGATAGGTGGGAGGTAAGACTGGCAAAAAAAGGTCGAAATCAAGGTGTCAAAAGCTCACAAGGCCCATAGCCAACGCAAGATGTCGAGAATTGGTCATTTGGGTCATGATATGACCTGAAAAAGCAAGAGAGCCGGAAGGAAGCAGACGGCCGAACGGACAGATAGACTGACAAACGAACGGACGGACGAGTCAATGGGCCGCCGAACCACAGATCGACAGGCCGGCAACCAACAGACCGGCGTACTGACAGACCGTCAAACTGACAGACCGACAGACCCCAAATCGGCACAGCAGACCGACAAGACCGACAAAATGACAGACCGACCGAGCGATAGACCGAGGGACCACAGACCAATAGATCGCCGAGCTGACAGAGGACGGATGGACAGGCCGCGAACGGACAGACTGACAGGCCGCCCTACTGACAGACCGACGTGCCATCAGACAACAGACCATCAGACCGTGAACGGCAAACCGACGGACTGACAGGCCGACAAGCCGACAGACTGACTGGTTGACACTCAGAGACTGCGTTACCGAGCGCTGCTAAAGCTTGAACAGGGCCGGCAGCTGATTATCTGCTCTCTGTATCGGCCACCCCGACACAGTGAGGCTGCTCTGCTTGCCGACTTCACGGACCTCGAGGCCCAACTGCAACGAGTTATAATCGATTACCCCAGTGTTCCGCTTGTCATCTGCGGCGACCTCAACTGTGATTTATTGAAAGAGCCTAATTTCCGCGCGTGTCAACACCTGAGCAGCTTCCTATTAAATTGCTCATTAGATCAATTAGTGACAACTGCAACATTTACCTCCGGCTCACTCCTGGATGTGTGTATTGTTATCCCGGCAGGCGGTGGGCCTCCCAGCCACCTTCCGCGCGGTGGGGGGGGGGGCATTTTTTTGCCCCTCCCGTATCTCCGAAACTACTGGACGGATCCGGAAAATTCAAACGGCGTTCGATAGCCCTATCAAATTTGTCGAAGGAAACCAAATAATCATTGACCTCAGGGTCACCGATGACGTCACAGGTCAGCTCAAAGATAAAATGTTTCACCGTTCACGGGGCTTCTAGGGAAAGCTCTATAACACCGAGTAAAACGCATTTTGTCGAAAATCAGCGATAAGGCGTCAGTTGCCTAGTACATATGTTGCTATTAGAGGTCACTGGTCATACCAGGTCAGTTCACAGGTCAGGTCACCAAAGGTCACCAAGGGTCACCACATGAACCCAACTTTACTAAGGCTGTGCGATGCATGTTTTATGGCAAGTTTTTCATTTCCAACTCAATGGTGTTGGTTATAAGACCATCAGGTACGGTTTAGGTCACTTTCTGGTGGAGGTCAGGTCAAGGTCAGGTCAAAAAAGGTCAAATTTCAAATATGATATTGTTTGCATAAAATGGGTATTGATTCGATGCAGCTCTTCACGGGGAGTCTAATGGTGGTCTTTGTTTTGCGTTACGAGGTCTAGAATCGCTAAAAATTGAGTTTGAAAATTTGACGTCATCAATTTTGAACAGTTTTTTTCGCTATAACTTGGCCAAAAAAAGAGGTATCGATCTAAAATGTGGTATGTATATCGAAGAACGCAGGGACTATCACATATATTCCGGGTTTTTTTCGAAATTCGAAATTTTTTTTTGGAAATTTTTTGAGTTTTTCTAAAAAAAAATCATTTTTTTTAATTTTTCGGGGCGAAAATCCCAAAATTTCGAAACTCCGAGATGGCAGTTTTGTAGCTCCGTCTTTTTTCTACACAACCACATAAAGAACTTTAAAATTGCTTGCTAACTGTAAATTGGTGAGCGTTTCAAGATGTCATGTTTTTTGCTCATTTTTACTCAAACATGACCTCAGTTTTGATCAATAACTCCTGACCTGAGGTGACCTGTGACTTGAAATTTTGTGTGAAGGTGTCAAATTAATGCCCGGCAAGGTACCCAAAATTTGGCGGCGCTGCGCGCTGCCGTTTTCTCGCTATTCAAGAAAAACCACAGGGGGGGCCAAAATGCCCCCCCCATCAGGGCGCGGTTAATGGGAGACAATTGAAATGCTCTTCTTCTGAACGAAAATTACCTCAAACATCGGGATTCAGGTAAATATGACACATTTAACCCGCGCCCGGCTGGGGGTCCTGGATTTCCACCCGGGGGTGTTTGAACACCCCCCTTCTAACTCGGCTCCTGGGCCACGTAGCGATACGCGGAAGGCGGCGTTCGAAAGAGCGTAAAAAATAATGAGGAAATCACTTCGGTCAATTTTTTGGTCAGGTCAAAGGTCAGGTCACCAGAGGTCATTGAAGGCAAAATTTCGCCGATTTCCAGGTCGAATGTCGACAATTTCCAAGAAGCCAACGCATAACTCGGGAACCAATAGAGCTACGGCGCCGCGGAAAAGCGCATTCGATAGACCTATTAACGCCCTTTCTGAGTCATTCCCTCAGATTTGACCTAACGTCAACGGTTTTGCCTCCAGGGGGCAAAAACTGTAAAAATAGCCGATTTTTTCGGAAACAGTTTTTCTGCAATAACTTTTGACCCAAGCCTTGCACGAGCTTACTTTTACCGGCATCGTGTTCCTCTCGTCAAGACGCATCGAATGAACTATAACTTGACCTTGAAAGGTCAAATTGAAAATTTGACCTCAGGTCAAGGTCATGACCTGACCGGAAAGGGTCATGTTGCATATCAGTCGATCTGTATCGTCGAGCTGAACACATCTAAGGCGTTTTCATCGCTCTAGCATGCCTCTATCAAAAGTTATTTGCGAAAAACTGTTAGATACCATTCGTGACCTAAGATGACCTCAGGGCATAAACAGGGGTCACGGACACCATTTTCATGTTCAGTGTATCTAAACCACTTGTAATTCAGTGTTTGGGAGTGTTTATAATGTCTTTCGTCCAAAAGAGGCGCATTTCAATTTTCTTCCTTTGACTTATAATGGGGAGGTCGCAAAATTGACCTGACCTTAGGTCATCGATATCAAAATTCTGAGATATACATTTTGTACATGCTATTGCTCTTAGCAATCGCTGAAAGTTTCAAAGCGATCGGTCACTCGGTGTAGCTATGACAGACATTGAAACTTTTTATGAGGTGAGGTCACTTCAAGTGACCTGGTGGCCTGACCTTGAATGACCTTGGTCTGAAATTTTCACAACATGTGTAGAATTGATGTATGATAAGGTGTACTAAAAACGGCGGCGCTCCGCGCCGCTGTTTTTGAGATATTCGCGAAAAACCACAAGGGGGGGTGTTCAAACACCCCCCCCCCAGCAGGGCGCGGGTTAATCGGTAAATGTCACTCATGATGTGACCACTTTTATGTTACTGAGGTCATCTCAGGTCATGAAAGGTCTCCAGTAGATTTTGGACAATAACTTTTGATAGAGATATGATAGACCAATCAAACACCCCATATATGTAGTTATTTTCATTCTCGAAAATATGGATCGACTAATATGCAGTATGACCTTTCCCGGTTAGGTGATGACCTTTACCTTAGGTCAAATTCTCAAATGCCCTTTTAATGTCAAATTCTAGTTCATTTGACTCGTCTGTCTCGAAAAAAAAAATGGAACACGATGCTGAATAAACTAATCTCGTGCAGGTCTGAGCCAAGAGGTATTACAGATAAACGTCCTCCGCGAAAAGTATATTTTGAGGCTAAAACGTTTACCTTAGGTCAAATCTGAGATAATCAATAAGAGAGAGCATAAAAAGAGCTATCGAATATGCGCTTTGCTGAGGCGCTGTAGCTCAATCTCTTTCTGAATCCTGACATGCGCCGCTTTGTTGAAAAATGTCAACATCGGCGAAATTTGATTTTCGGTTGTCGCTGGTGACCTGACCTTCGACCAGTGCGACCTAACCTTAAAAATGATCTAAGTAGTTTTGTAATAGTTTTGACGCTCTTGCGAACGCCGCCTACTGCGTGTCTCGACGTGGCCCACCAGCTGAGTTAGAAGTGGGTGTTCAAACACCCCCAGCAGGTTCAATAAAAAAAAAAACGCTTACGCTGGGGGCGGCACCGCACTGCTAGGCGCTGTCTGCATCGCAATAATGGGCGACACAGCGCTGAGGGGCGCCTCTTGCATTGAGGGGTGGCATTGTACGGTGAAAGGGCAGCGTCGCATTGAGGGGCGGTATCGCAACGAGGGGTGGCACTTACGAGACTGCCTTATAAGGAACGCTTGGCACATCCTAGCCCAGCTCGGCGCCGCCTGGCTGCTGCATCTTGAAGAGGGCCCTTGGTCTCGATGAGAAAGCCCCATTGTCCAATAATTGCCTAGCGACAGTGGTTTCGGGAGGGGGGCTATCAATCTTGAATGGGGCGGGGCGACCGAAGTCTCCATTCAGTTTCGCGTCAGTGACTATTGGAGGGCGTCAACGACCTCGGATAGGGCGAAAGTGATCTTCAGAAGGGCACCGGGTGCTTTAGAGGGGTGCAATGCTTGGATGGTGTCACTGCTGCCTTCAGTAGGGCGTCGGACGCTCTGGAGGGGCGCCATTGATCTCGGATGGTCCGACTGGGATTTTCAGAGGAGCATCAGTGGTTTCAGAGGGGCGCCATTGATCAACGATGGGCCGACTGAAGTCCCGGTTCAGGTAGGCGCCAGTGGCTCTTGAGGGGCGCCAGCGACCTCGCATTGATGGGGCAACTGTGATCTTTAGAACGGCGTTGAGGAGCGCCATTGGGCATGGATGGGGCCACTGTTGTCTTCAGCAGGGCGCCGGAGGGAGGCTCAGCTTGGGTGGGCCGACTGTAGTCTCCAAGGGCGTTGTATCGGATGGAGCGAATGTGATTTTCAGAGGGGTGCCGGGTAGTCTAGGAGCGCGCCATTGGTTTCAGAGGGTTGCCATCGATCTTAAGATGGGGCAGCTGTAACCTTCGTTTAGATGGGCGTGATCTTCAGAAGCGCGCCGGACGCTCTGGAGGGGCGTCATTGGGCTTGAATGGGGCGAACTTAACCCGCGCACCGACGGGGGTCTGCGCCAACTTAGTACCGACGGGGGGGGGGGGGGGGGGCGGATGACCGCCCCCCCCCTGAGATCTCGAGAACGAAGCAAGATAGCGACAAGCGGTAAACGGCATCGGATACGCACGGTCAAGATCTACAATTTTTACAAAGGTCATTTTCAGGTCAGTTCAAAGATGACGTCACAGGGGTCGAAAAAGTCAAAATGGCGGCGCTAAATATGGAGAGAGTTTTTCTCGAATAACTCTCGAATTAGTCAAGATAGGAACAAACTAAGGGCATCATCGTGATTCTCTCGTCAATTCGCATCGAATGATATATATGTTGACCTCGAAAGGTCAAGGTCAAAGGTTGACCTCAGGTCACGTGACCTCGAGGTCATCATGTATATCATTCGATGCGTCTTGACGAGCTGAACACAATGAGACCATCCACGCGTCTGTATCTTGTTCCTGTACGGAGTTATTGGCCAAAAACCTTTGGTGACCTTTGATGACGTCACATGACCTCACAGCTGCCCAACAGCAAAACAGACCTCAAGGTAGTGAAGGTTGATCGTATATGAAGTCATGTATGGTATATGGGGCCATTCCGACCCGTTTTAGTGGTAAAAACAGGGAGTTGATTTTTCCCCCATTGACTTATAATGGGGAGGTCGCGAAATTGACCTGACCTTAGGTCACCGATATCAAAATTCCGAGATATACAAATTGTAGCTACTAATGACCTAATAACATCCTGCGACTTTCAAAGGCCTCCGACATCTACTGTAGCTCTGGCACGGTGACAAAGTTGCAAAAAAGTGACTTGAGGTTGGGTCATTCAAAGTGACCTGGTGACCTGACCTTGAAAGGTAGGAGGTTCAAACTTGCACACCATGTGTAAAATTGATAAGGGAATAGTCATACAAAATTTCGCGGCGCTACGCGCCGCGGTTTTCCCGCTATTCGCGAAAAACCTCAGGGGGGGGGGGGGCGGATATCCGCCCCCCCCGTCGGTGCGCGGGTTAAGTCTCAGGCGGGACGACTTCAGTCTCAAGGGGGTGGGGCGCTAGTGGCTCTTGAGGGCGCTTTTGATCTCTGATAGGGCGACTGTGATCTTGAGAAGAATGCGGGTGCTTTAGAGGGGCGCCAGTGGTTTCAGGGCGCGCCATCGATCTTGGATGGGTCGATTGGGGCAGCTGTGAACTTCAGAGGGGCGCCGGGTGCTCTAGAGGGGCGCCATCAAGCTTTAATGGGGCGACTGTTCCGTTCAGGTGGGTGCCAGCGGCTCTTCAGGGGCGCCATCGACCCCGGGGATTCGGAATATTCTGGTTTCCGGAGGGGCGCCCTTCAACATGGGGGGCTCAGGTCGTA
>NW_024883886.1:0-38655 GCF_019059575.1 Amphibalanus amphitrite
TTTCTGAAGCGTTGTTCTGCAAACGCCAGACGTTGAGGTTGCGTGATCTTTGTGGTCAATCACAGCATGACTGGCAGTTCTGCGGTCGTTTTTGTCTTACTCGGCGAAGATATTTGCATTTAATTGCAAGTGTTTCAAAGTGCATGACTGCCGTTGTTTTATATAATACATACATGTGCTGTTAAAAAGGTGTGTTTTACCAATATGAGCGTATTTCTGAGGTATTCGCTGACCCGATGGTGCGTTAAAGGGGTACTTCCGGCGGCTCTGCTGAAAAGTATCTTTTTGTTAGTACCATATAGAGAGTGGTTTTGACAGAAACCTATACGACACTAATTTAAGTACGAAGTGGGGGTGAATCAACACTGAATTTACACCCCAGGGTGTAAAATAACCGCCATAGCCTGATATCCTAGATTCCTAGGGTGTAGCGAGGGTGTCTGAAAAGTGTGCATATGGAGGCAGGCTAGAAAAACAGCCTATGTGGTGTTCTTTTTTTTAGCACGATACAGGTAAGGTAGTGGTTTTGACATCGAAAAGGTTAACTAAGGTCATCTAAGGTAAATGACCTCGACCTAACCTAATCAGGGGTGTAATTTCCCTAAAATGATTGTGGGTGCCCAGCTGTAGCCTTTCTCATAAACATTTGCAAAGTGGATAAAAATCATATACCTTCTCGATATTCACAATGTTTTGACGCCAAAACATTTTTTTTAAATCAGCAAATATAAAACATGCAGCCACCAGCCCACCGTTGCCCAACTGAGCTTGGGATTTTTTTGTGCAGTTAACAATGAAGGCTTCAGCTTTACGTTAAGAGCATTATTTTCCAGGTTGCATTCTTCGTTTCGCCATTAGAGGGGGTGGGGCGTCTTTTCCACCCTGGGCATCTTACCCCACTCTCCCCTACGGCATTTTCATGGCACTGAATTGTTGCCGATACTTCTACAATACGGCTTTTCCACGATGCGGCTTTATTCGTGAAAAATATCACAAAACACAAGATCACTTCAAAGAAGAAACACTTTTTTCATCTTGACTAAATACGAATAGAAACTGTAACTTGAAACCATTTTGACTGAATTTATTGTTTCTTCAATCTGATCTCGACGGCATCTTAAATTTTGTTAATGGACAGATATAGCGGCTATTAATAATCAAAACGCGTTTTTGCCTCTCCAGTCTCCTGATCATTTTTGTTTTTGAAAAAAACTGACCCAGATACGGTTTTTTTCCCTCCGGACGGCAGCTGACTGGCCGGCACAGCAGTGACATACGGTGGACACTGGACGTCGCTGGATTCACAGCACCTGTGCCAGATGCGACGAGAAAACCACATCACACACACACACGCGCGCACGCGCACACGCACCCGCACACGCACACACATACAGAGACTAGAAGCCATATCGGACAGAAAGACTGTCCTAAGGCTACGATATCGGTGGGCGCATTGTCGGCACACACACACGCACACGCACACTACAGCAATGCCGAGGCCAGCTGCGTCCGGGCTCGGAGGGAGGGAGAAGCTCCAGACTAGAAGCCATATCGGACAGAAAGACTGTTCTAAGGCTACGATATCGGTGGGCGCCGATTGTCGGCCGGCCCCGAGCGCGGGCCTGCAGTGTCACCGAGCTGCGGCCGCTCAGAGGCTGGCAGCGCCGGCTCGGCGTTCAGAGCGCTCACTGGAGGCGACCCTCTTCAGAGCGCGGTGGCTGGCGCGCGCGGCGCGGGCCAGCCGAGCCAGACAGAGCAGCGCGCCGGACACGCTGACCGCCGCGCCGGCCACCAGAAAAGTCAGCTCGTAGGTGGCCGTCAGGTCATGCAGCAGGCCTGCCGGTGACCGGTGGTGACAGGCGGCACAGACAACGACCAACAACGCCCACACACAACTGAGCGCCACTACCGTCAACAACATCGCAATCCAAGTGCGCTTTCGGTACACTTTGAAGATTCAAATCAACTTAAAAGTTGCCTGCAGTTTTAGCTGTAAATTCCGTTCATCTAAATACTGTAGACTTGAGAGCTAGAGTCCACTTCGGTTCGCATTACACTTATTGAAAAAGTGGTATTGGACGATGAAAAAGGCGCACCTCTCAAATCTCGAAAGTACCCAAAATCATTATTTTGAATGCAACTGTACAATCCAAATGCAAGGCGCATTGCGCTTTTCAATCACATCCAATGACAAAAAACGTAAATAAACCCATAAATTTCGGACCACAAAGTGTCTTCGTCTGTAGAAAATTAAATGAATAAAGCTTTTACATTGATGCAATATAAAACACAGCAACTAGACACCACGAAATTGTACACAAACGTAAAGAGGCTGTTACACAGAGGGGCTGTTGCAAAGAGGGGCTGTTACACAGAGGGGCTGTTACACAGAGGGGGTGATACACAGAAGGGCTGTTACACAGAGGGGCTGTTACACAGAGGGGCTGTTACACAGAGGGGCAGAGTCACAGAGGGGGTGTTACACAGAGGGGGTGTTATACAGAAGGGCTGTTACACAGAGGGGGTGATACACAGAAGGGCTGTTACACAGAGGGGCTGTTACACAGACGGGCAGAGTCACAGAGATGGTAATATTATTTAGCCATTGTGATGTCGGCTGTTGATGGGAGGGGAGGGATAGCGTTTCCTCTCGAGAGCGCCGAGTCAAGAGAACGTCTGTGACTCTGGATAATTCGCTGTGTTGTCGTTACATGATGAAGTGTTGCCGCTGGTAGCGACTGTATGATGATTTTTTTTTTGTTTTGTTTTGATTACTGAATCATGTGTGAGACAATAAAGCGATTTGAAGAAAAAAAGAGATGGTAATATTACACAGAGGGGGTGTTATACAGAGGGACCGTTACAAAGAGGGGCAAAGTCACAGAGGGGGTGATATCATACAGAGGGGCTGTTACACAGAGGAGCTGTTACACAGAGGGGGTGTTACACAGAGGTGCTGTTACACAGAGGGGCTGTTACACAGACGGGCAGAGTCAAAGAGGGGCTGTTATACAGAGGGACTGTTACACAGAGGGGCTGTTACACAGACGGGCAGAGTCACAGACGGGGTGATATTACACAGAGGGGGTATTACACAGAGGGACTGTTGCACAGAAGGGCAGAGTCACAGAGGGGGTGATATTACACAGAGGGGGTATTACACAGAGGGACTGTTACACAGAGGGGCAGAGTCACAGAGGGGGTGATATTACACAGAGGGGGTGTTACACAGAGGGGGTGTTATACAGATGGACTGCTACACAGACGGGCAGAGTCACAGAGGGCGTTATATTACACAGAGGGGTGTTATACGAAGGGAATGTTACATACACTGAGAAAATTTAAAAACGGGGTGGGGTGTTTTTGCAGTGTATGATGAGTGTCAGACACTTTTAAATGTGTACTGTGACACTTATTACAGTGTCATGAAGCCTGTCATACACGGTTAAAGGTTTAGACACCCTCAAAAACTCCCTTGGGTATGCAGAATAACCACTTACTCATGGGTAAGTGGTTATTCTGCATACCCAAGGGAGTTTTTGAGGGTGTCTAAACCTTTAACCGTTTATGACAGGCTTCATGACACTGTAATAAGTGTCACAGTACACATTAAAAAGTGTCTGACCACTGCAAAAACACCCCACCCCGTTTTTAAATTTTCTCAATGTAGAGGGGTTGGTACACAGAAGGGCTGTTACACAGACGAGCAGAGTCACAGAGGGGGTGATATTACACAGAGGGGGTGTTATACAGAGGGGATGTTACACAGAGAGACTGTTACAGAGAGGGGCTGTTACACAGACGGGAAGAGTCACAGAGGGGGTGATATTACACAGAGGGGCTGTTACACAGAGGGGCTGTTACACAGAGGGGCTATTAGACAGAGGGACTGTTACACAGAGGGCCAGAGTCACAGAGGGGGTGTTACACAGAGGGGGTGTTATACAGAGGGACTGTTACACAGGGGAACTGTTACACAGAGGGGCTGTTACACAGAGAGGCTGTTACACAGCCGGGCTGTTACGGACTGGGGACACAGAGGGGGTGTTACACAGAGGGGGTGTTACACAGAGGGGGTGTTACACAGAGGGGTGTTACACAGCGGGGCTGTTACAGAGAGGGGCTGTTACACAGACGGGCAGAGTCACAGAGGGGGTGTTACACAGAGGGGGTGTTACACAGCGGGGCTGTTACAGAGAGGGACTGTTACACAGATGGGGTGTAACACAGATGGGGTGTAACACAGACGGGGGTGTTACACAGAGGGGGTGTTACACAGAGGGGGTGTTACACAGAGGGGCTGTTACACAGACGGGCAGAGTCACAGAGGGGGTGATAGTACACAGAGGGGGTGCTATACAGAGGGACTGTTACACAGAGGGGCTGTTACACAGAGGGGCTGTTACACAGAGGGGCTGTTACACAGATGGGCTGTTACAAAGAGGGGGTGATATTACACAGAGGGGCTGTTACACAGACGGGCTGTTACAAAGAGGGGGTGATATAACACAGAGGGGGTGTTACACAGAGGGGGTGTTATACAGATGGACTGTTACACAGACGGGCAGAGTCAAAGAACGGGTGATATTACACAGAGGGGGTGTTACACAGAGGGGCAGAGTCAAAGAGGGGCTGTTACACAAAGGGGCGATAATACAGAGGGTCTGTTACACCGAGGGGCTGTTACACAGAGGGGCTGTTACACAGACGGTCAGAGTCAAAGAGGGGCTGTTATACAGACGGGCAGAGTCACAGAGGGGGTGATAGTACACAGAGGGGGTGTTACACAGACGGGCAGAGTCAAAGAGGGGCTGTTACACAGAAGGGCTGTTACACAGAGGGGCTGTTACACAGAGGGGCAGAGTCAAAGAGGGGCTGTTACACAGACGGGCAGAGTCAAAGAGGGGGTGATATTACACAGAGGGGCTGTTACACAGAGGGGCTGTTACACAGACGGGCAGAGTCAAAGAGGGGGTGATATTACACAGAGGGGCTGTTATACACAGAGGGGCTGTTACACAGACGGGCAGAGTCACTCAAAGAGGGGATGATATTACACAGAGGGGGTGTTACACAGAGGGGGTGTTACACAGAGGGGGTGTTACACAGAGGGGCTGTTACACAGAGGGGCTGTTATACAGACGGGCAGAGTCACAGAGGGGGTGATATTACACAGAGGGGCTGTTACACAGACGGGCAGAGTCACAGAGGGGGTGATAGTACACAGAGGGGGTGTTACACAGACGGGCAGAGTCAAAGAGGGGCTGTTACACAGAAGGGCTGTTACACAGAGGGGCTGTTACACAGACGGGCAGAGTCAAAGAGGGGCTGTTACACAGAGGGGCTGTTACACAGAGGGGCTGTTACACAGAGGGGCTGTTACACAGAGGGGCTGTTACACAGAGGGGCTGTTACACAGAGGGGCTGTTACACAGAGGGGCTGTTACACAGAGGGGCTGTTACACAGAGGGGCTGTTACACAGGGGGCTGTTACACAGACGGGCAGAGTCAAAGAGGGGGTGATATTACACAGAGTGGGTGTTATACAGAGGGGCTGTTACACAGAGGGGCTGTTATACAGACGGGCAGTCAAAGAGGGGGTGATATTACACAGAGAGGCTGTTACACAGACGGGCAGAGTCAAAGAGGGGCTGTTACACAGAGGGACTGTTACACAGAGCGGCTTTCACACAGACGGGCAGAGTCAAAGAGGGACTGTTACACAGAGGGGCGGTTGCACAGAGCGGCGGCTGCACTCACCACAGAGCGGCGGCCCCACCAGGTTGGCCAGCCCCTGTGCCAGCAACAGCAGGCCGTAGGCGCTGGTGAAGTTGTCGATGCTGATCAGGCTCACAAGTATGGTCGGCGCCAGCGTGTAATTGGCCGAAATGCAGAACCCGAATACCGATGACACCTGCGCCACCGGGGGGGGGGGGGGGGTCACAATGAAGGACTCTTGGAAAACTAAACTGCGGTCACCAGGTCTACAGCATATCCCGAAAGTTCGCCATACCGTTGCTCATGTCACAATAACGGGCGGATCCGGGGGGGGGACGCATAGGGGCCATGCCCCCCCCTTGGCGCTGAAAGGGGGGCAACACATCTTCTGGCATCTTCTTTCATCCGTGTTATTCCTCACAGTCGGCCAATTTTTCAGAATTATTTTCACCATTTTCATCGACGCTTAGGCCATCAACGTTTTTTGACATAAAATTACTTTAAAAACTACTTGGGTTAGTTGGTTAACCGTACTTTGGTTAGGTCAAGTCAAATGTCAAATGTCAGGTGACCAGAGGTCATCAAAGGTGAAATGTGGGTGAAATGTTGTCTGTTTCAACATTTATTGACAAACTGGCGCATAACTCGGGGAAGAATAGAACTACAGCACCGCGAAAAAAGCGCATTCTATAGCTCGTCAACGTTCCAAAGTCCTCAGACTTGACCTAACATCAACGGTTTAACCTCCAGAGCACAACTAGTTTAACCCGTGCCGGGCCGGGGAGGGTTGGAGTGGACAGTGGACCCCCCTCCGCCCCTCTATTGAGCTGTTTTAACCCGCGCCCGGCTGGGGGTCCTGGATTTCCACGCCCTGCAGGGGGGGTGTTTGAACACCCCCCCCCCTTTGTAACTCGGCTCCTGGGCCACGTAGCGATACGCGGAAGGCGGCGTTCGAAAGAGCGTAAAAAAAAATAATGACGAAATCACTTCGGTCAATTTTTTGGTCAGGTCAAAGGTCAGGTCACCAGAGGTCATTGAAGGCAAAATTTCGCCGATTTTCAGGTCGAATGTCGAAATTTTCCAAGAAGCCAACGCATAACTCGGGAACCGATAGAGCTACAGCGCCGCGGAAAAGCGCATTCCATAGCCCTATTAACGCCCTTTCTGAGTAATTCTCTCAGGTTTGACCTAACGTCAACGGTTTTGCCTGCAGGTGGCAAAAACTGCAAAAATAGCCGATTTTTTCGGAAACAGTTTTCTGCAATAACTTTTGACCCAAGCCTTGTACGAGCTTACTTTCTGTTTTTGAGATATTCGCGAAAAACCACAAGGGGGGGGGGGTTCAAACACCCCCCCCCCTCCCAGCACGGCGCGGGTTAAAGAACCTTTTTACTGTAATAATTATTGACTCACGAAAGTTATGACATTGTTTTTTTCAGTACTGTGCTCCTCTCGTCGAGATGCGTCGAATGAACTAAAATTTGACATTCAAATGTCATTGGGGAAATTTGAGCTCAGGTCCAGGTCATGCCCTGACTGGTAAAGGTCATGTTGCATATCAGTCGATTTGTATCGTCAAACTGAAATCATCTAAGGTGTTTTCATCGCTCAGGCATCCCAGCCAGCAATTCGTCCGGGATGCGGTTGGGGACGGTCGGGATAGGCTCCGGATGTCCCGACTTGTCCCTACCGGGTTGGGTAGGCTTGGGTTGTCCCAATCGATACCGGACCTCGATGGCCGGCGGTAGGGGCGACTCGGGATTTCCGGACCGCATGCTTAATCGGTTGGGACGCGGTACGGATAGCCCAATCGAATCCCATGTTTAGACAGGCTTGTGATTTACGTTGTTATCCCAACCGATCTGAGAAGGCGCTTCGGGCACCATATCCGGTGGCCCAGAAAGCCTGGAAAAGCAATCAGATGGGCCGCGTGCAGGCAGACGCGTCCTCTGAGCGCAGCGGCCAGTCTAGCTGCCGCGTTGGTCAAGTGTCGATCCCTCCTTTGAGCTGCTGCCTTAGGATATTACTTTTGAACTGGCTCTAGCAAGCGGTCGGTTCAACTGTTGTCGTTGCAGGGAAATCAGTCCGTCTTTGAGAACAGGGTGAGTATAGTGCACACTTCATCCGTGATGTAGGGAGCGGGAAAGCTATAGGTAATATAAATTTTAAGTTCGTTGTGGTTGTACGGCATGTGAATTACACTCGTGCTGTCGCATATTTGATCAGTTATCATGGCATGGTGTGTCAAAAGTGGAAATAGCCGCCCGGCTTTAGTTCGCCAGCCTTGTCAATAGATGGCAGTACCACAATATGGGCAGTGGATCGTGCAATTGACGTCAAATTTTCGTTATCTGCTAAGAATTGAATGGCGGATCTTTTCATGCAAGAATCATGTAAATCGGTCCACAACTTTTCTAGCAACAGAGATATGAAGTCAAACACCCTGCCAGAGCGGCGGCGCGCGGCCGGCGGCGGCCGTTACGCGCCGCCTGGGAGACTGGCGGCGCTGAACGGTTCCGACTTGGCACTGCACTAAAACCTGTTAACGGCTTGGAATGGTTATTATAGCAAAATTTTCATTCAAGTGAGGGATAACCAAGGGCAGGAAGTATGTATGCTTGTGTGCGTACTGTGTAAGCCAAGAAACTGCATTAGCAGATACTCGCTAATATTAGATCCAGCCAAGTCCAAACGCATTCCAGGGGATGTGTTCCTGATGGGTCAACAATATTTATCGTTCGAGGGCGGATACAGTTTTAACAATACAAAAAAATATTTTTGCACAACTCTATTCCTTGAATAATTCTCTTCCACGCCTCATTCCTAGTTAAGCGAATAAGCCCACCCTGGTTGAATAAATAAGGCGATTTCGCCACAAGGTCGCGGAAAACCGACCGAAAACGGCCGCGCTCAGCGTTAATTTGGGCATGCAGACTCTTAAATACTCGCATTGGGCGGGTAGGGTTTCCCAGGTATTGGCTCCAAAACACCGTATTCGGCTCCCGAATACGTCCAAGTGACCCGCGTCGTTCCTAGTTAAGCTCTAATTAGATCAAGTGACTCATAAGGAGCGAAAAAGCGACAAAAAGCATGAATTTCCCAATGGCGGCGGGCTGCCGGGTTGCCAGACGGCGCACCGGCTATTTCCACTTTTGACACACCATGGACAGAAGATGTTTGGTCTCATTGTCAAGTGTCGTTGGTTGCATTGTAGGTTTGAAACCTGAATTACCAGGCATACCACGTGAAATGTCAGATGTGGGTTATTTCTTAGTGATTTTTAGTGTCTCCCAGACTTTGATTAATTACCTCTTGGTCATTTTCAGATGCTCTCTTCGCACAGTGGACAGTGGTGAACCGCCCGACCAGATGCCAGCCGTCTACATAGTTTCGCGGTGGCTCTCTGAAGCCCGTGACGGCACACGGACACACTGTCCGCAGAGGAGCCGACACGAACAAGGCGCAGGCCTGCTATAATGACTGTGAACACCGGAAGTGAGTCCGCTGTGCCAGCGCCTTGCAGCGGCGCTAAGATGCTGGCCGACGCCATGAATGTGCTGGCCAGGCTGTGAATTTGTAAAAATTTGACCTGTGTGCAACCAGTAAATTTGTGAATATATTTCAGTGTCCAATGTAATTCATTTTGTCGTGCAGGCATTATAAAGATTGAATTGGAGAATAATGAAGAGGCGAGGGGGTTGCGGTGGCGCAAGCAAAGTGGTCGCATCTGCATAACAGCAATCTGCGGTTATAAGACTGCGGTTAATATGTCAGATACCTGCGGTATTCCCGAACCGGCCGTGCGGGCCGAGTTGGGACATCCCGATCGGGATCGGAGTTCATCGCTTGTTAAAATGCCATAAGGCGGTTCGGATGCGTGCGGGATTTCCGAACCGGTTGTGCGGGGAGATTTGGGGAATCCCGATCGGGATCGGAGTTAAGCGCTTGTTAAAACGTCATAAGGCGGTCTGGATACGTGCGGGATCTCCCAACCGACCGTGCGGGGTAGGTTGGGATATCCGGACCGTTCCAGCCCGTACAAAGTGTCTCATTTCCCAATCCTGTCCCACTCCGGTCCCGATCGGGGTGGTGCGGGCTGAGTCCGAAAATCCCGATCGGGAACGGAGTGGGATTGCTGGCTGGGATGTCGCATGTCTCTATCAGAAGTTATTGAAAAAAACTGCTGGAGGCCTTCCATGACCTGACATGACCTCAAAGACATAACGAGGGGTCGTGGGTGGCAATTTTCCGATTAAGTGTGTCATTTTTAATTGTTTTATGATGTTTAAATTCGTTAACTTTGACATTTGTCTACCTATAAAAAGAGCCATGCATGCCCTGATTTTCTCCCATTTCCTTATACCTAATGGAAGGGTCGCAAAATTGTCCTCAACATAGCAATTTCGAGACTTACATTTTATATATACAGTTACACACTGTTTGTCTTATCAATCGCTGAAGTTATAAAGGAATCGTTCAGTCGGTGTATCGGCCGAGCCGGAGAGAAAGTTACCGAGTGAAGGTCATTCAAATTTCAAAAACTCAATGAAAATGTCACTGGGGTCGAAAATATTTGAGTAGGTAGGTATACCATTCATTAACTTGGGGGGGGGGGGTGAACGTATCGTTACAATACGCTGTTCATTACGCGAGTAACTAATGAATAAAAAATGTATGAGTTCATCCTTACTCCACCCGTTCTCCCTCTCCATAAAAAAAGAGAGTTAACCCGCGCGGGGCTGGGGGGGGGGGTAAATTTTACCCCCCCTCGCGAATTTTTCCGATATCTCAAAAACGGCGGCGCGCAGCGCCGCCAAACTTTCAGTACCTTTTCTTACATCAATTTGACACGTTCCCTGAAAATTTGAGCGAAATCCGTCGGAAAATTTTTGAGAAATTGACGTTTTAGTGACGTCATGTTCGCCATTTTCGCCTCAAAAACGGCAAAAGTTCAAACGCCGCTAACATCTTCATTTTTAAAGGAATCAAGACGTAACAAAAAAGGTTATACGTAATTTTACTTTGTCTATCAAATGGCTATCTCGGTTTTTTGAAAATTTTGGATTTTAGCCTAAATTTTTTCAAAAAACTGACTTTTTTGGGAAAATCATTATAAAATCCAAAATTTGGAGTCTATCGAAAAAACCGGAATATATGTCAGAGAAGTGGTCTATGTGCACCTACATACCAAATTTTAGAAGAATCGGTTCAAAAATGTGGGAGTTATTCAAAATTTTATGACGTCACGACACACAATTTTTTTGAAAAATGACTTTTTTGGAAGTTCTAGACCTCTTACGGAAACAAAAATAGCACCATTCGATTCGTCGTGAAAAACTGCATCAGATAGACACCTTTTTAGGCCTTAACAACCAACTTCAAAATTTGACCTCACTTGACCTGACCTTGACCTGACCCCGACCTGAAATTCATCCAGAGGTGGTCCATATCACTTATTGAGTGTGCCTATTGAATTCTATGAGTAAAATGACCCATAAAACATGTGTCGCACATGCCCTTTTCTATATTTTGTTTTTTGGTGACCTGACCTGACCTGACCTGACCTTGACCTTGACCTCTGAATGATATTGTATGCAACAAATATTGTCTTGGTAGCCTAAGAACACGTTTTGGGCGATCAGTCTCAGTCCATGACTCCATTCTTCGGCAACTACGGTGCAAGGCCGATACTGTAGAAACTTGCAATTTGTACCCTTGACCTGACCTTGACCTTGACCTCAAACTTCAAATTAAGTACATGTTTTTAGTAGTTCGTGATGAGAGCTTTCGATTGGCGTTTGAATTTTCCAAATCGGACCATTAGTTCGGGAGATAACAGGGGGGGGGTAAAATTTACCCCCCCCCCAGCCCCGCGCGTTCGGCTGGAGACCCCAGCCCCGCGCGGGTTAATTGTGTTGCATTTTATCTATATGCAGAAAAATAGAGGCGTCAAATGATATGGCCGAATATCAGCGACCCTTGCTGTGTAAGCAATGGGGCTTGCAATGGGGTATGACAAGTGGGGGCAATGGCCCCGTCCAGCGCCCATAAAGTGGGCACCACTCGTGCGACCTGCCGACCACTGTTCTAAAGCCATAAAACACCGTGAATGTTTTAAACTTGACGATACGGATCGACTGGTATAGGTTTACAACATGTTTTATTTCTGGTGAGGTCATGAACTTGACCTCAGGTAAAATTTTTAAATTAATTTTTGTAAAGTCAAATTATAGTTCATTTGTCGCATTATGACGAGAGAAATACTATATCCCGGAAAAATAAACGTAATACCGCTGAGCTTAGGTAGGTTGAATCTGAAATCATTATTTAGAAAGAGTTATAAAAGATCCGTCGAACGTGTCTTTTTTGGTCATTAAATATCAGGTATGCCGCCCCCCTCAGATGCCAAGTGCCGCCCCTATGAGTGCAAAATGCCGCCCCTAATTGTAATTGCCGACCCAGTGCAAATCCATTAAAATACGCCCTGGACCAAACTATTCAACACCAACTCCCTCGGGTGGTTTATACTTCATATTTTACTTCTTTGCATAGAAAACTGATCAGCGAAGGCACTTGTGTAATTAAAATGAAGCATGAAGACGCACACTGGTCGGAAACGCCCTCACGAGAGGCCACGGGCGATTCCGGAGTTTCGGATTATTCTTTATATAGATCGATTTGAAATTGATCAAATTATTATACTTAGGCCAAAAAAACTAATCCGGGTGACCAAAAATAACTGTAATCAGCCCCCGAAGATGGGGTATCCCAGAACTCGGAAACTGACGCGGAGCAAGAGGTTTCTTGAGCCGGATATTCAGAGTCTTATTGCTGATAGACACCAAATTGAAATCCCACATATTATGCATCAAAATGTTCGTTATGAAGTTGCCGACTGGTCAGTGCAAAATTTTTGGTATACTTTTTCCCTAACTAAGATTTACTGTAGCTTTTTATGAAGGCTCTCCTACAGTGATTCTGGAATATAACTGCAAAGTTTAGCTAAGGAAACAACAGGTAGTCCCATCTAGTTCCACTCTGATTTTTTTGTGAGATGAAGCAGGATTTAAATTTACACCAGGGCAACATAAAAGCTAACTGCGCATATTTGCGCAAAATTTGCAGGAGCCGCTCTTCCTACCCAACTACCGCCCGCCCCGCCCCAGTTTCGGCTCGGCCGCCACGCCCGGCTTACGCTGACCTGTGTGGCCTGCACGCATCCATGCGTAGTTGACTGGTCATTAAGAACAGATGCGCTTGAGTTTATGAATTTTGTGAAAAGCGCGTTTTATGTATGCATTTATGTATGTATTGACATCAAAAGCCTTCCACATATTGCGTGGCGATTACGGCTTGCATTTAGAGAGCCTTGCTATTGACAACCATCACTCGGCTGAAGAAAGTGGAAATTGAAACCTTCGTGAATATAAGACGCTGTAAATATAGGACACCTGTCACTGACGTCGGGTTACCTTGGGCCGTCTTTTTACATTAAATCACAATTCCGGTATTTAACCCTGGCCGGACCGATTGGTTTTCTATATTGACCGGGGAGGGTTGGTACAACTCCCTCGCCGTTTCGCCTCTAATTGAGCTAGAGCCTTGCGGAAAGAAACGAGCTTGTGTGCCGTTATAAGACGCAACAATTAGGTACTACCCGATTTTAAGGTCTTAGGTCAGCCAGTGACCTCTTAGGTCAGGTAAGTGCCACAATGCACGGGCTTGGTTTTAGGTTAATTACTTTGCCAAAAATGGTCGCACTGCCGACCATTTTTGACAATAGCTCAGGCGCGTTGAATGCTTTACTTGGTGTTCGGGTGAAGTCAACTTAAGGTGTTAATCTCGGGTCAAGGTCAGGTCGGAGCCCCTCAGGTCACGAAAATGGTTGAAGGAGGTCATATCGCATATCATTCGATTCGGCAGGTCTTCCTGAGTCCAATGGTGGCTTTCGCGACTCTCTAGTTCCATCTGATCAGGAGTTATTGACGAAAAACTTATATGGCCTTAGTGACGTCATAAATGACGTCACGCAAAGTCAAAAATGCTAAAGTGAAGCACTGGACCTTGCAAGGAGTGCATGAAACCATTCCCGGTGCCCAAATAGCAGCTCCCAATTTCCCTTGTTGACTTAAAGTGGTGCTAGATCCTGTATTATACTCATTATGACGTCATATCTTAACAGATTCACGTCATATATTTAGTGCTTGACATCCAAATGGTAGATTACATATGACAGAGAAGGTATGCAAAGTTTTATGAAGTTTGCTTCACTAGTTGTGGAATAACAAGCAAAAAACTTTTGCGGAAAGGCCGCTGGCCTCTCGCTGGAGCGTTTCCGACCAGTGTGAGACGGCTATGTGGTGACTTGATCGCCAGAAACTGAGCCCACAGTTTATTTCTCGAAAGTTTCTTATCCCTCGCCCTGGCAGGGCATTTTTCATAACACGGCCTGGCAGGGGGGGGGGGTCGATGCGACCCCCCTCGCGATTGGCTCTTATGGCACCTAGAAACACCAAATTTGGTAGGTAGGTGGGCCCTCTGGAGTTTTCGCCCCTGTGCAAATTTGGTTGCTCTAGGTCAATATTTAGGGGTTTTTGGGGGGTATAAATGTAAAAATTTCGCTAAAAACAGGTCAAAAGTTTTTCGCTTATAACTTTTGATCTAATTAAGATAGAACAAAACGAAAAGCACCAGTGAACTCAGCACGTCAAGGCGCGTCGTATGATACACTTTTTAGCTTGCTTAACCCGCGCCGGACCGGGGGGGGGTGTTTGAACACCCCCCCTGCGGTTTTTCGCAGATATCTCAAAAACGGCGGCGCGGAGCGCCGCCGTTTTTTGCACACCTGTTCGTGCATCTTTTCCGCACATGTTGTGAAAATTTCAGACCCAGGTCACCTTAGGTCAGGTCACCAGATCACGCCAAGTGACCTCACCTCAGAAAAAATAAGAATGCTCGTCATAGCTACACCGATTGATCGATTGCCTTGAAACTTTCAGCGATTGATTAGAGCAACATTATCTATAAAATGTGTATCTCGGAATTTTGATATCGGTGACCTAAGGTCAGGTCAATTTTGCGACCTCTCCATTATAAGTCAATGGGAGAAAATTGAAAAGCGTCTGTTTTGCACGAACGCTATTCTAGACACTCTCAAACATCGAGATGTAGGTAAAATGGACACACTGAACCGGAAAATGGCAACCGTGACCCCTCGTTACGTCCCCGAGGTCATCTCAGGTCACGAACAGAATCTAACAGTTTTTCGCTAATAACTTCTGATAGAGACGTGCTAGAACGCTGAAAACGCCTTAGATGTGTTCGGCTCAACGTTGCGGATCGACTGATGTGCAACATGACCTTTTCCGGTCAGGTCATGACCTTGACCTGAGGTCAAATTTTCAAGTTGACCTTTCAAGGTCAAATTATAGTTCATTCGACGCGTCTCGACGAGAGGAACACGATGGTGTCAAAAGTAATGTCGTGGCTCTTTAGAGTCAAAAGTTATTGCCGAAAAAACGTTTTTCGTAAAAACGGCTATTTTTGGAGCTTTTGCCCTCTGGAGGCTAAACCGTTGACCTGAGGTCAAATCTGAGAACATTACTCAGAAAGGTCTGTAAAAGGGCTATCGAATGCGCTTTTCCGCGGCGCTGTAGCTCTATCGGTTCCCGAGATAGCCGTTGGCAGTTTCCAAAATGTTGAAATAGTAGACATTTGACCTTTGGTGACCTCTGGTGACCTGACCTTTGACCTGACCCAAAAAATGACCGAAGTGTTTTCGTCCTTATTTTGGACGTTCTTTCGATTGCCGCTTACCGCGTGTCGCTACGTGGCCCAGGAGCCGAGTTAGAAGGGGGGGGGGTGTTCAGACACCCCCCGGCCCGGCGCGGAATCTCAGAGCACCGGCCCGGCGCGGGTTAAGTGTACTTAAAGTTTTTCTTAAATTTTAAGTAAACTTAAATTAATAAATTAAGTTCAAGTTAACCAAATTGCATCATATCGCATGATATGCGATTCGGCTGATCACCAGGAACACCATGATACCATTTTCTAAGCTCTAGCGTCATTATGTGCCAAGTTATTGGCAAAAACGTCATTTGACCTCAGTTGACCTCATTTGACCTGACCCATGGATAAGTACACCAAACAAAGAAGCACCAAGTGAACTGCTGTTAAGTACTGTGGTTAAAGTGATTGAACGAAGCGGATATCTCCAGTATTTTCCGAATTTAGTATTTTCCCATAGGCTTAACATAACGACGTAATGACCTCTAACTGACCTCAGGTCAGTGACCTCAAAAACCCGAACTATATGTTATACAACTCGGTGAACTTAGCACATCCTGAAAGTTTGAAGGAAATCAGTCCAAAACTGTGAGTTGGACAGGTGCAAAAAGAAAATTGAAATTTGACCATGACCTTGTACCGGTTTTTCTGACCTGGTGACCTGACCCTAGGTCACTCGGACCTGAAATTTTCAGGTCATATGTAAAAAGGTTGCCCCATAGGCTGTGCAAAATTTGGCGGCGCCCGTTTTTACGCTATCTTCGAAAAACCTTAGGGGGGTCGCATCGACCCCCTGCCAGGGCGAGGGTTATACAGCCGGCCTTCGACCGTACATAAAGGAGCAAAGAAAAATCGTAAAGAGTTTCAATGCAAACCCCTAATATACAGTTTACACACTCATATTCTCTCTCTCCCTCCTCCCTCTCTCTCCTCCCTCTCCCTCCTCCCTCTCACCGCGACCAGTGCTGAGTACGAGTGGCAGGAGGGAACCAGTGCCATGGCGCCGCCGGAGCAGAGCATACAGGCCACATAGAGCGCTGTGCCGGACACCCAGCGATGGTCTCCCAGGTAGCCGATCAGCAGCTGCCGCACAGCACACACCAGACGTCAGAAGAACGCAACGGCCGCCGCACACCACACCACAGCCGCTCAGCTGAACTTCTAATGCAGTTGCCAGTACGGGCCCCCATTGATGATGCTAAGGTGGTTTAGCACGCCCGGATTGCAGTGTTCATCCCACAGAGTCCCATCCCATTGTCCAAAATAACTTTTAGAAGAACCCCATCCGACCGGACACCTGTATATATTTGTTTTTTTTTTCGTCTAATGCCGGGTTCACACCGGACTCCGGTCCGGCAAAATTCCGTCTGCCGGACCGGAAAAATGGTCATTTCCGGGCCGGAAAATTGAAAACTGGTGTGAACCGGCCAATCTCGCAACTTCTTTTGACCGGTCCGGCAGGCCTGAAAGCCAGTTTTTCCGGTCCGGCAGGAAGTAAATAATATCTCAACTTTTGTCTTGCCGGATCACCACCGATTGTGCTATGAAATTAATTCACGAAGGAAAAAAAGGTTATGTTTCAGCGCTACAGGCCCAATTAAGCCAACGGTGCCCTAAAAGCATCACGATTTTTCACGAAGACATAAAATTCAAGCATCAATTTGACGGCATTTAATGCTTAATTTAATGCTTAATTTCAACAATTTGTATTAGCGGAGTGACTGATAGTGTGACTGATAGCGGAGTGACTCAGGGTTTCGGAGTCGGAGTCGGAGTCGGAGTCGCCCGGACTCGTGGCAAGCAGCCAGGAGTCGGAGTCGGAGTCGGTCCAGCTGCCTCGACTCCGACTCCGGAAAGTTAACTGAAGTTTAAAATACGTGCTATCACTTTTCAGTTGTTTTTAACCCGGTTGCCCCACGGCAAAATTCGCTTCCAGTGATAAAAAATAAGGTTTTTTTTCACAGATCTTGTTTTTGTTCTGAAAAGCTCTTACTTGCATTGCAAGAAGCTACTACTTCTTACTTGAATTGCTCTTACAACTTTCAAAATATGTCATAATTTAGTAGGCAGGTATTTTGTATTCGCGTTATAACTTCTACTATCCAGTGTCAAGACTTAAAGTGACCATCCCACCTTAACATTAGTTTTGAATTGAGATAGCCAAATTGGTGGCCATGGCCTGTAAATACCGGGTTGGGCACTCACAACATTGAAAAATGTTTTAATTCGGAGAAATGGAATTTCAAACTTGCAATTTTCGGATTCTAAGGGGCTAATGCATTGGAATGCCCCCTTAGAATTTGTGACGTCAGCGGAGATCTAATGATTTTTAAATCTTTGACTAAAACGTTTGGTAGCACGCGGTGGCATACGCTGCTTTCCGCGCAACAAGTGCCGCGCTTTCAAATAAAGTCGCTAGGAACCGCGGAGATCCCAAAAAGTAAACAAAAGTTAAAGTCCAATATCTTGAAAACCGGTGAATATTTTTCGATGGAATTTGGTAGATATTCGCTTTTGCTCTTTCTGAACAGAGCGACATCACTTTCATGCCAATTCATTAACCCGCGCCCTGGTGGGGTCTGTTTATAACGCGACCTGGTGGGGGGGATTATTTTTTGCCCCCCCCCCCCTCGTATCTCCGAAACTACTTGACGGATCCGCTAAATTCAAACGGCGTTCGAAAGGCCTGTCAAATTTGTCGAAGGAAACCAAATTTCATTGACCTAGGGGTCACCGATTACGT
This sequence comes from Amphibalanus amphitrite, assembly GCF_019059575.1. Lineage (NCBI taxonomy): Eukaryota > Metazoa > Arthropoda > Thecostraca > Balanomorpha > Balanidae > Amphibalanus > Amphibalanus amphitrite. The sequence goes on from NW_024883886.1 coordinate 18,248, forward strand.
CACAGGTCAGGTCAAAGATGACATGTTTCACCGTTCACGGGTCATCTAGGGAATGCGCTATAACACCGAAGAAAACGCATTTTGTCGAGAATCAGCGATAGGGCGTCAGTTGCCTAGTACATATGTTGCTATCAGAGGTCACTGACAATACCAGGTCAGGTCACAGGTCAGGTCACCAAGGGTCACAGGTCAGGTCACATGAACCTAACTTTAGGTACTAAGGTTGTGCGATGCATGTTTTATGGCCAACTTTTCATTTCCAACTCAATTGTGTTGGTTATAAGACCATCAGGTACGGCCTAGGTCACTTTCTGGTGAAGGTCAGGTCAAGGTCAGGTCAAGAAAGGTCAACTTTTAAAGTTGATAGTTTTGCATAAAGAGGGTATTGATTCGATGCAGCTCGTCACGGGGAATCTAATGGTGGTCTTTGTTTTGCGCTACGGGGTCTAGAATTGCTAAAAAATTGAGTTTAAAAATTTGACGTCATCAATTTTGAACAGTTTTTTCGCTATAACTTCGCCAAAAAAAAGAGGTATCAATCTCAAATTTGGTATGTGGATAGAAGACGGTAAGGACTATCACATATGTTCCGGTTTTTGCGAAATTCCAAAAACGTTTTGAATTTTTCGGCTATTATATTCAAAAAATCTATTTTTTATTTTCGGGGTCGAAATCCAAAAATTTCAAAAATCCGAGATAGCAGTTTTGTAGCCCTGGCAATTCTACAGCTTTCAAGTCTTCATCGTTTTTCTGTATTTGCAAAGCTATAGGCCTGACAGCTCTTCCTGCGAAACCCTTTTTTGGGGTCCAAAACGGCAGAACATGACGTCACTCTGACGTCATTTCCGGCCAACCTATCATAGCCTTTGGAAAAATTTTTGGTCACAATGTGTAAAATTGATGTCCGAGAGGGTACTGAAAGTTTGGTGACGATCGGCGCAGCAGTTCTGGAGATATATCGAAAAGTCTGGAGGGGGGCAAATAATAGCCCCCCCCCACCAGGGCGCGTGTTAACTTTTTTGAAGGTGGGAGGTAGAGTTCTGCACGACTGCAATTTTCCACAGCCTAGCTGCCCCGCAGCCGTGGCTCCACAGCCACAGCCGCCCACAGCCGTGGCAAACTGTGGGCAGCCAGCCATCAGCCGGCCGTGGATACTTTCAGTGAAATGCAACCAAATAGTATATACCGGGTGGCCCAGAAAAAACGTTCCCAACTTTAAATCAACATTTCTCAGAAAGTGATAAAGACACAACATTGAAACTTCCAATAGTCAATGCGGCATATATTTTCAGTAAATTGTATTATTTTGATGTTATTTGGGCAATTACTTTTAAAATGGTTCGTGTTTCTAGCATGACATGTAAAAATTACTTTTTTGCTCAGATGTTTACTAAAAAAATGTGAGTGAACGGGCCACTTCCATCTCGGTACCACGGCCTGCAGCCATGACTGCTACTGGCAACTAGTCTCACTGATGGTTCAGGCCTTAGGGTGGCACATTCCCTCTAGCTTTTTCCTTATTCGGTCGATTTGCTGTTTGATCTTCTTGAAGGGAGGGCAATCAGCAGTAACCCATGCACCGTGCCACTCCTGCTCGAAACAGGACTCAGTGTTGAAACGAATGACATCCATTAACACCATTTTGGCTCAGTATTTGAATATTCGGCACATAAGTGGGACAAAAATATTTAAAATAGCAACACACGTGCTGGTTTCATTCATATGTTCCATTTTTCTTTTTCTTTTTTGCTAACATGGTACGTACGTCTAAGCCAATCATCACTACCGTCCAACATCGGCAAAAAAAGCAAAAACGTCTTACTTAATTCAACATAAGATTGCTGGCTTGGAGATAATAATAGAGTGTTATAATTTGGCATACCAATGCGCAAAGAAGTGACGCAAACTTGATGAGAATTTTGGCTCGTTATTTGCACTCAACTTTGAGATATAGGCCTCCAAAGTTCGGAACGTTTTTTTGGGCCACCCGGTATGTAACAAGTTGTTTTTACTTTTAGTTAAAACATATTATCAAAAGCACATTGCAATGGCCTATAGATTCTCAAGCTCATGAAGCATGCCTACACAAGCCCTTGCAAGGGGTTAAGAAAGATGGGTAGATACGTACCTACATGAACAGAAGAAAACATAAACAACGAACCAGAATAGTAGCATTGTAGAAATCTAATGCCAAATCCTGAAGCATGGTTGTGGGACAGAACAAGACCTTGATACTTTTCATTATCAATGTTATGGGAAATGAAACTGAAGTTGATGAACTGTCAAACAGTGATTGTCCTGATAGTCAAAAATCTTGCTTCTTTCTTACCTTGCATATTTTCTTGGGTGTGATATGCCAGGCTTGAAGCAGCCTTCTGAGCAAGTCTCAAGCTAATTTGATATGCAAGGCATCACAACACTAGTGAGCATCCATGAAAGAAAAAGATTCATCTATTTTGATTTTTCAAATTTGCTTTTCATTTTTCTTCATGCTGCGCTCAAATCACCAAGGACGTGCGAGCCACAATTGCCTCTTTCAATCTAAAAGTTTATCTGAATTTTTAATGACGTCAGTAGCAAAGAAGTAGCGATTTTTTGTGTCTCTACAAACAGCCATGAAAAATTATTATTATTTTATAATAAGGTTGTACAGTTAAATACTTGCTCTCAAATAAAGATAAATAAATATCAAATTTTGACATTTTTAGAAAGAGACGTCATTTTATTAGTAAAGTCAACAACTAGCGTAAGAAATGTCGTGTTCTGGGTTTCAACGTCATGTGAATGAACCCTAAGTAAGGTTTACGCTCCCTTATAATCTAATTCCATTGGCTTCATTGATCAGCATTTTCTATTAGCGTTTACTCACATACCAGTTAGAACAGTGGTCGGCAGGTCATTCGGGGTCGTGCCCCCTTTTTGGGCGTCAGGCAGGGCCATTACCCCCACCTACCAGACCCCATTGCTGACACAACCAAGTTTACTGAAATGCCATACCGTCCTGGAACTCTTTGGATATTTGTGCATTTCCAATGCATCAAATTCAAAACATGACACTTCCTCCACAAAACATTTAATACCTATATCCCAGTAGCGGCGGAACACCTTCAATTAAGGGGGAGGGGGGGGGGGGCACTGCCGACTTTTGGTCCCATTCTTTCCATGCAACGCCCATAGGGCTTATGTTAAAATGCAAAAATCAAAGGGGGCACGGTGCCCCGGTGCCCTCCCCGTTCCGCCGCCTATGCTATATCCCATTTAACCCTTGTATATATAGGGGCGGCGGGTGGTTTTTCGTTAAAAGCTCACGTAAAAGGCATTGGATCACGACCAAATTGTACCCTCGAGCCCATCATTTTTTTTTTTTTACCAGCCCGGAAAATATGACCTGAGACCAGTTTTACCAACAGAAAAATAACCGCCTGCCGGAATTTTTGCCTCAAGACCGCTTCACATACGGAGCGTAAACGCGATGCGCTCGTAAGCGGATAGGGCTTTACCGTTTACGCTCCATATGTGAAACGATCTTTAGGCAAAAAATTCCGGCAGGCGGCTATTTTTCTGTTGGTAAAACTGGCCTCTGGACCTATAATGACCGTTGGCTTATGAGCTTTTTCTGGAGATCATCTTGAACCATAAAATCTCACTTCAAGAAGTTATAGCGGATCCCGATTTTCTCGACACTTGTCATTGCCCTCTTGAATGAGACGGAATGACCAAGGACATTAAAAATTGGCAGCAGCGGCTTCCTATTGTCACGGGGGGCACGCTCGTCTTTTTTATGCACAGCTCCATCCCAGAGTCCGAGAGGCCGCGGGGGTCCGATCGACTCCTTCCCTTAACGTTAGCGGCTGTTGAAACGCCAACAGACGGGCGACGGTTAAAAGTTGCAGCTGCTTTTGTACGACTGTACGGAGGGGTGAGATGATGAGGCGAGCAGGTACGTGAAAATTGGTATCTAATCAATGTGTGCTGTGCCTTTGGCCTGGGCTAATCTTTGAAACCTGGGATGCAACAGTCACGATGGCTCCATCACTGGAGCTACAAACTCTAAAAAGATAGGCTTTCTCAGAATCCCTCATTACCCCCACCGAAAGGGCTCCATTACCCCCAAAGGGGGCATGCCCCACCATTTGCCGACCCCTGAGTTAGAACATAAAAGGGCTAGTTTTGTATTATGTAATTGGACTTGCCGAAAATCCAGAAATACATCTCTGTTATTTTAGATAATATTTTATGAAGCCTTTATCTGCCTTTACCTAGGCGTTATTCCTTTTTTTATTACCTGAAAGAATTATTGAACCGTGAACGCTTGTCTTCAATAGCTGTAAGGTGCTCTCCTAATGACCAGGTAAGATTGATTTGAAAGGGATGTGTCAATGCAACATGGTGCATTTTCTGAAGCTGTCAAGCTCATGATGATGAAGGAACAATTGGTACCTATAATTAGTATTCTGTACCAGAGTGCACACTCCCCTACTTATGATGCAAATGATAAAATCATTACGGGTTTCCAAAAGCTTCAACACTTTCAATGTTGCTGGGCATCCTTTGCATGATTTTTACAGGCTAGACTGTTTATCAGGATGTAAGATTAAGGATTTAAAATTTTATATTCGAGTTCTTAAGATTGAGCTTGAAATCTCACAGCCGTGGCCACAGACGTAGCCGTGTTCTTGGAGATATTTGCAGCCGCCCACAGCCGTGGGGCTGCAGCCAGCCGCGGCTGCAGCCGGCCGGTGCAGACCTCGTGGGAGGGTCCCTTTAATGATAACTGTATATTTACTTTCTTCTTTTATCGCTCCAAGCACAGACCGACATGATGTCGATGCCCGTGGTCATGATACGGCCACACTCGTGCTCCTCGGCGGGTTTTCAAGCTGGTTGCCGGCGGCGCACTGTGGGGGCTTTGCCCCTCCTAGCACGAGTTTGCCGCAGTCAGCTGACCGCGCCGCGCCTCCGGGCAGCGCGGCGGAACGCTGGGACCCACGCGACATCGTCTCGTAGTAGCTGTTTGGGCAAAATTAGGGAAAAGATACGAGTTGATTCCAATGCAGAATTTATGGGATAATATTTTCATATGTGTTTCCACACGTAACACCGCGTAACTCACTTTGTAAGGCTATGATTTGCCGAGTCAAATCTCCGAGACAAGTGGCATATTAACATATTTTGTTTTTCATTCAAAAATCATACCTTTGGATTATTTTTCGAACTTTTCATGCATATGCTCATATTCCTCATTAAATAAAGATTATAAAAACATGTCGCAACTCGTAACATCGAATTGGTGCTTGATTAAACAAGTGAGCAGGCGTTTCGTTGTCATGTAATTTTTCGCCGTATTCTAGGAGCACGGTGCTAGTCAGCGCAACCCTCCACTTTGCGACGTATTTTGATGTATAAGTCATCATTTTTAAAGCGATTTAAGGTCGGATTCGGATACACTGGACAATTCTGCGTAGAAAGGATATAAAGAAAGTGGAAATCAAAATGCTCGTATTTGCAACTTATGTCGTGCTAGGATCGCAAAAGTTCCCATGGTGCACAGTGGGGATTTTCCCGATCTAGCGCGTCTTGATTCCAAAAATCTTTTTTGGATTTTTTTTATTTTTTGTGTCAGTGGGCTAAGAAATGTATGGATTTTTCATATATGGCATTGTTTTATCTGTATGTCCACAGCAAGACTAGGAAAATGCGCCCAAAGTTCACACTCATGCGTGATTACTCAATGGGTTCAGTAAGGCCCGAAAGCATAGCTCAATTTCTTTGTCCTGTCCTGTTGGTTTTATTCTTGTGAGGTCTTAAAGTTGCATATCTTCTGAGCCGCACCTTTATTAGGAATGGAATGGCAAACAGAAAGTATGCCACAACCCAGTAAACATGCCGACGTCGGCCCGACGTCGGCCGACGTCGGGGTGACGTCGGCAACTCGGCATCGGCATGCCGACGTCGGCCCGACGTCGGTCCAACCTCGGCACGACGTCGGCTGGATGTCGGATATGCCCGCATGTTCCGACGTCCAGCCGAGGTCCAGCCGACGTCGGGCCGACGTCGGACCGAGATCAATTGCTGAGGTCCAGCCGACGTCGGGCCGACGTCGGGGCGACGTCGGACCGACATCGGCCGCTGTTTTGACCGTTAAAATAATATAAAATACATGTTTCATGTTTCATAAAGAGCTTCTGTATTCAAAATATCCTCAGGAAACTCAAATCTTCCTCCACGCCGCAACCCCCTGATCCGGACTGGACGGGAAACTATCCCATTTGGGATTGCCCGTAAGCCGAGCTCGCCCGTAGCCGGGTGCGGTGAGTGCTTGGGGGCTGCTCGGCCCATCCTTTGGTCAGGCTCAGTCCCGGCAACTCACCAGGGCCGGGCCCAGTTCATATAGAAAGGCCAGTCGGCAAGTGTCACTTTGCCAAAGTGCCACTTTTCAAAGGGACACTTTGGGAAACGTTGGTGCAGGTGTGTAAGAGTGGCTATATGAATCCATTGTGGGGTCGCCCTTTCCAATAAGTGTCACGTAACAGCAATGGGACCAGGGACTCTATATGAACTGGACCCAGGGTGCTCGCCAAGAAGACCAATGTCTCCATCCTATCATCCTTCCGGCTCTGAAATGGTCTTGTCAGACCGAAAGGGCATAACCCAACAAAACAAACTCAATTCGCTATCTGGCTGCGTGGTGTAGTGGTTAGCGCACTAACCTCGCGTTCAAATTTATGGACATTTATGGGCCTCCTGACAGGTATGGTTGCGGTTGGTGGCAGGCCGTAGCCAGGCGAAGTCAGCGAGGGGACCGGCCGTGCGCGGCTTTGTGCGCACGTTAAACTTTGGACTCTAAATTCTGCCATAGAATCGGAATTGCACGATCGGAAGGTAGAGGGCAGGGTCATCGCAACAAGCTTCGCTTAGCGGTGGCTCTGTCCTTGTGAATCCTTCCCATCAAAAGGTTCGGACTAAATTAAAAAAAAAAAAATGACACGGGGTTCGAATCCCATCGCCGGCTGATGCTTTTCGCGTGTTGTCCCAGTAAACATGCCGACGTCGGCGACTGGGGGGCTCGAATCCCGCCGCCGGTTATTTTTGGCGCGTTGTCCCAATAAACATGCCGACGTCAGCCCCGTCGGTAACGATCTCGTTAACCTCGGCAAACGACCTCGGCCCGACGTCGGCTCGACGTCGGCTGGACGTCGGAACATGCGGGCATATCAGACGTCCAGCCGATGTCGGGCCGAGGTTGAACCGACGTTGGGCCGACGTCGGCATGTTTACTGGGAACCTTACCAAGGTCACAAAAATGCCATTTACAAAAAACCCTAACAGAAACCATATTGAAGGAATGGTATTCTACATAAATGTAGGAAATCAACAATGTTTTCCACACTTTTCCACTCCGAAACATATCCTATCGAATTCGCTTCTTTCTCCTGCACAAGACAACGCCTAGTTTGGCTGCCGGAACTTGCCTGAACACGGAATATTCGCATTAGAGTAGGAGAGAGTGGGGCAAAGCGGCCACCCTAACGCTTCTCACGATGCCAACGCTTGATTTTGAACTTGGAAAGATTCTTTCTACAGGGTGCGTCATAAGTTCTGGTACACTTTTTCTTTTATTAATAAAAAGAGTTACAACAGGTTTACAGAGTTGAGTATTTCAGTAGAGGATCTCTATGAAGTTAAGTCAAAACACGTGTAATATCATGAAAAAATATTAACTAGATGAGCCTTAATTAACCCGCGCCCTGCTGGGGGTCCTGGATTTCCACGCCCTGCTGGGGGGGGGTGTTTGAACACCCCCCCTTGTAACTCGGCTCCTGGGCCACGTAGCGATACGCGGAAAGCGGCGTTCGAAAGACCGTAAAAAATAATGACGAAATCACTTCGGTCAATTTTTTGGTCAGGTCAAAGGTCAGGTCACCAGAGGTCATTGAAGGCAAAATTTCGCCGATTTCCAGGTCGACTGTCGAAAATTTCCAAGAAGCCAACGCATAACTCGGGAACCAATAGAGCTACAGCGCCGCGGAAAAGCGCATTCGATAGCCCTATTAACGCCCTTTCTGAGTAATTCTCTCAGATTTGACCTAAGGTCAACGGTTTTGCCTGCAGGGGGCAAAAACTGCAAAAATAGCCGATATTTTCGAAAACAGTTTTTCTGCAATAACTTTTGACCCAAGCCTTGTACGAGCTTACTTTTACCGGCATCGTGTTCCTCTCGTCAAGACGCATCGAATGAACTATAACTTGACCTTGAAAGGTCAACTTGAAAATTTGACCTCAGGTCAAGGTCATGACCTGACCGGAAAGGGTCATGTTGCATATCAGTCGATCCGTATCGTCGAGCTGAACACATCTAAGGCGTTTTCATCGCTCTAGCATGCCTCTATCGAAAGTTATTTGCGAAAAACTGTTAGATACCATTCGTGACCTAAGATGACCTCAGGGCATAAACAAGGGTCACGGACACCATTTTCAAGTTCAGTGTGTCTAAACCACTTGTAATTCGGTGTTTGGGAGTGTGTATAATGTCTTTCTTCCAAAAGAGGCGCATTTCAATTTTCTCCCATTGACTTATAATGGGGAGGTCGCAAAATTGACCTGACCTTAGGTCATCGATATCAAAATTCTGAGATATACATTTTGTACATGCTATTGCTCTTAGCAATCGCTGAAAGTTTCAAAGCGATCGGTCACTCGGTGTAGCTATGACTGACATTGAAAGTTTTTATGAGGTGAGGTCACTTCAAGTGACCTGGTGACCTGACCTTGAATGACCTTGGTCTGAAATTTTCACAACATGTGTAGAATTGATGTATGATAAGGTGTACCAAAAACGGCGGCGCTCCGCGCCGCCGTTTTTGAGATATTCGCGAAAAACCACAAGGGGGGGTGTTCAAACACCCCCCCCCAGCAGGGCGCGGGTTAAACAAATGGTAACTGACCGCCCGACAGCTAAGTGCACACCATGCCGCCTTTCTCCCTAACAAAGGAAGTTCGCGGGGCCATCGTCTGCATGAAGATGGCGGATATCTCGGTAGCAAAGCTATGTCGCACGCTTCGCTGCACGCGGAATCGTGTGTATCGGACGTGGACCCGGTACCAGGAGACCCAGAGTACCGGAGACCGATTCCGTTCCGGCCGCCCCCGGTCCGGAGGAGCTTGAGAGCGCTTTCCTTCCGTGTGTGGCGCTGTGCAGCGTTGAGGGAGTGAACGTGCTTCTTGCGGAGGCTTTTCACGCGGATATCCTCAGAAATCAGTCTGCGCATGGAAAGCTGGGACACATTAAGGTCCCGGGCCATTTGGCGCATGGGACACTCGGGGTTGCGGACAATCCGGCTGCGAACCGCGGCTTTCAGCTGAGGCGTGTGGGCGGACCGGGGGCAGCCGGAACGGAATCGGTCTCCGGTACTCTGGGTCTCCTGGTACCGGGTCCACGTCCGATACACACGATTCCGCGTGCAGCGAAGCGTGCGACATAGCTTTGCTACCGAGATATCCGCCATCTTCATGCAGACGATGGCCCCGCGCAGGGGCGGATCCAGCCGATCCGTTTGGGGAGGGCAAAAGTTTAGCCGACCATCGGCGACCCCGACCCACCACCGCGCCAGTGACCAAGTTACTTAACAACGCCAGTTACACTATCTTACCGTAAGATGGTGTAAAATGTCTTATGTTAACCCGTGCCAGCCGCGCTGGGGCTCCTGGATTTTCACGCCCCTGGGGGATGTTTGAACGAACACCCATATCCTTTCTAACTCGGCTCCTGGACCACGTACGTACAGTCGTGTACAGGTTGATGGTCCCCTACTCGGTGGGTGTGGGTGCGGAAGGACAGGTAAGGGTGCATACGGTCTCCTCATGAATTGCAGCAAAGAAAGAAAACAGGTCAGTCACCAAATGATCTTTCTGAAAAGTGGACTAAACGTAAAGCCTCCCAGCGAGAAATAAACATCCAGGATCCGAAGCGTTTCAAACCGGGCCCCTCACTACCGGTCAGTTTGACAGTCGAGCACTCCTACGCTGAGCTACACCGGATGGTGGCTATGGCCGGGGCAAAGTCTGGCCGGGCGGGCGGCGAGGCCGGGAGGTCGGCGGCAAAGTCAATTAATGTTTTTGTGGGTTCGGGTGCCGGTTACTCTAGCTTGGTGGAATGATGATGGATCATTAGCAAAATTTACAGCGTGGAGTCCCGGTTCGAGCCTCATCAGGGCTCCGGCTGCTTTTCCGAGTTAGGATGGTGTGATTGCTATTAGTGGTTGCGAGCCATTTAAACGGTTTTATACATGTCTATTGATTGTTTGATTGATTGATTGATTCATTCATTCATTTAATACGTGCCGACATTTAGCAATACGAATTGACATCCAGCATCAATCTACCGTTTTCATAAACGTATTGCCTAAATATCATGCATAGGCACAAGACCTATGGTTGCCTCGATACTAGTGGTGTCAATTTCAGAAAACGTATGTCCAAAGTCCGTCCAATGTCCAATGCTTACGTTGATTGTCCGTCCAAAAATGTCCAAGCCAGCCATTTGTCCAAAGATATCCGACACCCACGCAATAGTTTACACTCAACACTGTTATTTAATTTGCTTTTCATGTACCGTTACAAGCTCAAAAGTGTTAATCATATCGAAAGCTGAGCTTTCTAATAGCCAATCAATGTTAAACACGACTACTTTTTAAAAATGTTGAGGTGTAGCAAGCGATTGTCCAAAGCTGTCCAAAGCCTGCTGCCATTGTCCAACCGAATTCCGAATTGGACATTGGACAAAATCGGAATTCCGAAGATTCAAGTTCCGATTGACACCACTACTCGATACCGTGCCAAATCACGTTTTGCACAATGCACAAGTAAATTATATTCGCTGGGTCTTCCGTGCATTGTGCCTAGCAAAAACAGGAATGCAATTGTTAAGCGACGCAAAATGTGCAATGCAGCAAGTGACCACACACACCCGCCCAGCCCCCATGGTCCACCAACACGCCCCACACCACTCGCCAGCCCACGAATGAGTTTTTCGTCAACGTCGGCTCGAGCGTCGCGAATGAACTGAGAGCGTTAGGTCAGCCACCTTCGCTCCCCACCCGCCTACCGAGGGTGGGTACGTGTTCGTTTGCCCTGCACCCTATCAGCCTGAATGCTCTGCACCGCATCGTGTCAAGCATGCGAAACTCCCCGGCTCGTGGTGCGGACGGCCTTTGTATCCGCATCCTGAAGCTCTCCTTTAACTCCATAGGTCACGTTCTTTTATTCCTCGTCAACTCCTGCATCACATCCAACGAAATCCCTGCCTCCTGGAAACATTCCCTCGTGTACCCCATTCACAAAACCGGTGATCCTAACAATCCTTCAAACTTCCGTCCCATCTCCATCGTCCCAGTCATCGCCAAAATAGTGGAGAGGGCGGTCCAGCGCCAACTCTACTATTACCTATCATCCAACCATCTCCTTTCCCCCACCCAGCACGGCTTCCGCCCGCGGCACTCTACGGAGACGGCGCTCACCCTCATCAGTGATCACTTGCTTTCGGCGATCGATTCCGGTAAAATCTCTCTCCTCTGTTTGATCGACCTCAGTAAATGCTTCGATGTAATTAACCATGGGAAACTTTTGGACAAACTTCGGACTCTAAATATCGACATCTCATGGTTTCAAAATTACTTGCACGGTCACACACAGAGTGTCAGCTTCACTGGCTCTGATGGCAAGGTGAAAACTTCCACTCCACGTCCCATAAATCAAGGAGTCTTTCAAGGTTCTTCTCTCGGACCGATCCTTTTCTGCGCGTTTGCAAATGACCTGAGTCTTCATGCGGCGGATGCACTCGTCGTGCAATACGCCGATGATACTCAGGTCATGGTTTCGGAACCAAAATCTGCTCTTTCAACACTTATCGTTCGCATGGAATCCGCTCTTGCCTCACTTGGAGATTATTTTCTTAGCAACGGTTTAAAAGTTAACGTAACCAAGTTTGAACTTCTTACCATTGGCTCACGACAAAATCTGCGCTCACTCCCAAAATTCACTGTCAAGTTTCGCGACACCTCCCTGACCCCTCGTCCTGAGGCGCGAAACTTGGGAGTTATCTTTGACCAACAACTGACCTGGGACGCTCACGTGTCTGCCGTCTCCCGAAAGTGCTGCGGTATCCTTGTCAGCCTTTCCCACATACGTCACTACCTCCCGCCTGAAATCCTTCCTCAAATCATCACATCCCTAGTGTTCTCGCACATCCGCTACTGCCTTGTCGTGTACGGTTCTGGCGCAGCCGGAAACCTGCACCGCCTTCAAAAACTCATCAACTTTGCGGCTCGGATTGTTTCCGGAAAACGTAAATTCGACCACGTTTCAAGTGTGCTGGAGGCTCTGGGATGGTTTGACGCTCCTGACCTCTTCCTTTTCCAGACCCTCTGCCTTCTCCACAAAGTCCGCCGCACCAGTAGGCCGGAGAGTCTTGCCGACCTTTTTACCACAAACCGCGACATTCCCGATCGTTTGCGACACACCAGACAGGACAATCTTTTATCTCTACCAAGAGTCAGAACGGAAACCGGGAAGAGGCGTTTCGCGTACCGCGCAGCTCTGGAAATGAACAGACTTCCATACGACTGCGAGAATATGTCAGTCGGGAAGTTTAAGAGACAGCTGCAGCGGCGGCTCCTCTCTCAGGTCACTTGAAGCTGATTTTAGTAGGAATAGGCGCGTATGTATGTTTTTGTTTTTTTTTATTTGTATGTGTCGCGTTTTACCCTCGCTTTACCTCATATGACTAAGAACTGTAAAAACCACATCCGTGTGGATAGTTCGTGCCTTTACAAATACAAATACAAATACGCCAACCACCGAGACGAGCCCCTCCCCCCGCGCTGGTCTGACGCAACAGCTGGTCTACAAAGCGCTCCACCCGGCGACCCACCGTTCCGTGCTTCTATCCTCAGGATACAGAAATCCTTCTTCTCCACGCCGCAACCCCTCTCCGGGCTGGACAGGCAACTTTATCTCATGCGGGCTGCTCCGTTGGAGCGGCACCGCTGCTCCTGAGGGAGCGCACCCCGTAGCCGGGTGCAGTGAGTGCCTTGGGGCTGGGTGGCCTGTCTTCGGACGGGCTCAGCCCCGGCGACTCACTAGGGTGCCTGCCCAGACCAATGTCTCCCCCTATATCCTATCATCCTCCCGGCTCTGAAATGGTCTTACTGGACCGAAAGGGCCTAACCCAACAAAACAAAAACAAAAAACCCGGCGACCCGAGCCGATGTCAAACGGCGTGGGTAGACTGTGCCGCTTCACTCTCGGGTCATGCGGCACAGCCTACCGGTACCAGGCGGCTGCTGCCAATGCTGAGCCATAGGAACCCGGTGGATAAAGAGTAGGGGACCATCAACCTGTACACGACTGTACGTGTAGCAACACGCGGTAGGCGGCGTTTGAAAGAGTGTCAAACATAATGACCAAATTACCTCAGTCACTTTTAAGGTCAGGTCAGATGTCAGATCACCAGAGCCCATCAAAGGCCAAATCCCGATAATATTTAGGTCCAGTTTCGACAATTTTTGAAGAACTGGCGCATAACTCGGAAACGAATAGAGCTAGAGCGTCCCAGAAAAGCTAATTTGATAGCACTGTTACTGCTCTTTCTGGATAATTCGCTCAGATTGGACCTAAGATCAACGGTTTAGCCTCCAGGGGAAACTGCCATAATCATAAAGGCCTGACCAGGCCTTTATCATCTCCTGTATATACTATTTTTACGGGAACGGATTTTCTGCGATAACTTTTGAATCAAACCTTGTGCGATCTTACTTTTACCGGCATCGTGTTCCTCTCGCGAAGACGCGTCGAATGAGTTATAATTTGATCTTAAAAAGTGAACTTACAACTTTGACATTTGGTCAAGTCATGACCATGGAAAAGGTCGTGTTGCATATCAGTCGATCCGTATCGTAAAGCTGAACACATCTAAGGTGTTTCTATTGCTCTAGAATGCCTCCAGCAGAAGTTATTAGCGAATTGCTGCAAACTATTGCACATCTTTCGTGACCTGAGATGATCTCAGGGACATAAGGAGGGGTCACGGGTGCTATTTTCCGGTTCACTGTGTGCTGTTTGGATTGTAACTCGGTATTGTTAAGAGTGACGTTTCTTATAAATTTAGCACGAATGTTTGAAAGGGCGGATTGACGGGAGCCGGAGCCTACGCTAAGCAGAGCTTGTTGCGTAGAGCCCGACCCCTACCGTCCGATCGCGTAATTCCGGGTGATAGGAGAATTTAGTTGAACGTTATGCCGCCCTTCAAAGCCAGACACGGCCTGTCCCACTCCTGACTTTGACTGGCTGCGGCTGCTCCCACCAACATCAGACCATCCCCGTCAGGAGTCTCAAATATCGAGGGCCGGAGCGACTCAAATCCGGGCTCTCACTACCGGGAGTCCATTGCTTTACCAACTGAGCTACCGGACAGGAGGTTTGCCCAAAAAAAGGTGCCTTTCAATTTTCTCTTATTGACTTATAGTGGAGAGGTCGCAAAAATGACCTAGTCCTAGGTCATCGATATAAAAATCATGTGACTAACATTTTGTGCATAGGTACTCATACTGTTACCCTTATTAACTGCTGAAAGTTTCAAAGCGATCCGTCACTCGGTTTAGCTATGGCAAGCATTGGATTTTTTTTTTAGGTTATGTCACTTGACGTGCAGCTATAGTGACTTCGTGACCTTGAGAGACCTTGGTCTGACATTTTCAGAACATATGCAAAAAATAGGTATAAAATGGCGGCTAGGCACGTCGCGGTTTTTTTACGCGGAACGCTCCATAGCAATGAGGCTCCCAACAAATGACAAAACTGTGGATTGCTTAGGTAATTTCGAATATAGGGTGGTGGGCGTCTTACCCGACTGGGCATCTTGCCCCGTGTTACCCCACACCATGGCCATTGGCCATACTGCATATGCTTATGCATGCATTCAGTTCAGGGGGTTCAATCTAATATCAGCAAGTGGTCAGCTCCTTCCTTCGGAATGGCCGTCACGGACAGAAGCCCTGCTTTTCGTCCATATAGGCATCGACGCCGTATTAGATTTGCTCATCGCTACATGCTTTGGGAGGGGCAAAAAGATAGTCTTGCCCACACGATTTGGCTTTGGGGAGGGCAAATGCCCATTTTGCCCTCCCCTGGATCCGCCACTGGCCCCGCGAACTTTCTTTGTTAGGGAGAAAGGCGGCATGGTGTGCACTTAGCTGTCGGGCGGTCAGTTACCATTTGTTTAATTAAGGCTCATCTAGTTAATATTTTTTCATGATATCACACGTGCTTTGACTTAACTTCATAAAGATCCTCTACTGAAATACTCAACTCTGTAAACATGTTGTAACTCTTTTTATTACTAAAAGAAAAAGTGTACCAGAACTTATGACGCACCCTGTATACCAATGTGATCCCTATTAAGTTGCCTTTTATTTCAACTGCGTTTTATTTCCAAAGGCGTTCACATATGAAAGATATTGACAAAACTAAACCTATGCATATTGGCCACTTTGCCCCATACCCTGGGGCAAAGCGGCCACCGGCGTCTTCTCAAGTCCCGATATGAGAAACAAAATAGTTGCCTCGTGTACGACTAGGGTATTTGATGGCGACAAGGTTAAGCGAGGATGGATGTTTAAACTTTACTTTATCATCTTCCACCTGGGGCGTTCCACGACAAATCGACAAATACAAAATTAAATTTGCACCCTCATATTAAATTTTTCGTTGAAAACTGGTGTAAGGGGTTGTGATGGGCGGGGAAGCCAGCTGTGGCAAGGATTTTTTTCTTCGAACAACGGTTTCCGAGATATAGCCTCGGGCAATTCCTGGAGGTCACGCTGCAACCCTATGTTTGGCGGCTTCTAACTCAGAAACTATTGGTTTTCTATGATAAAAACTTTATATGATTCAACTCACAATCAACCAACAAACATTTTGGGTATCTCATATTTTCAATTTTTGAAAATTTTGATCACGTGATCTTTTGACCTATTTTTCGAAGAGTGACCTTGATATTTTCCCCACTGAAAGTTAAAATTGTGTCTGATGACGATTAAAGCCTTATCAATTTTCATTCATATGCGACAATAAAAAAGTGGTTATCGCCCTGCGTTGACCTCAAGTCAGGTCATTTTTATGACCTGTCCATTATTACGAGCGGGAGCGTCAGCGAGATCTCGAGAACAAAGCAAGATAGCGACAAGCGGTAAACGGCACAGGGTACACACGGATAAAGTCTATAATTTTTACTGAGGTCATTTTTAGGTCAGGTCAAAGATGACGTCACAGGAGCAAAAAGGAAGTCAAAATAGCGGCACTACACATATATATGAAGTTTTTCTTGAATAACTTTCAAGGTATCCAAGCTAGGAACAAACTAATAGCACCATCGTGATCCTCTCGTCGATCCACATCGAAACATATGTATGTTGACCTCGAAAGGTAGAAATGTCAAAAGTTGACCTTAGGTCACGTGACCTAAGGTCAACTTTTGACCTTTATACGTCCGTGATAGTATTTAGTTATTTATGATAGTTTATTTATACGTCCGTGATAGTACGCAATCTTATAAAACTTTGTGAAATCGAAAACACGGCTCGCTCTTTACGGCATTGGTAGCCGCCGGTTTTGAGGATGCCGTAGAATGATTTTAACCGTGAGCAGCGTGCACATCTCAAAACACCGGCAATCATCAGCTGTTTGCGGTTTCAGCGGCGTCCATTTCACGCCAGAATTTGTGGCGTACTTTGTCGACCTTCTCAGACAGTTTAATTGATTTAAGATAAATTCCATGTTTTTATGATGTAAGTATGCAATATTTTACATTATGATATTTTTAAGATTAAAACATCCTCCACATATAAACTCATGATTTAGGTACCGTAAACGGGGGTGACTTTGCCATGCTTCTCGAAAAATGCTTTAGGGAGATCTCCAGTGATATTTTGCAAAGAATGTAATACATTTTTATGCACAAATGAAAGATAATTGATGGGCCTTCCAATATAACCAGCACTGAGAGATAAGTTACCAATAAATACCTAACTGGGCTTCATTTTATTGGAGTCATTGAAATGGTCAAATTTGAAGAGGTCCAAACTTTTCAATATCTAACCATGTTTTAGACCAACTCCGATGCTGAAACTTGGTATGGTTGATCTTCACAAGATTGTTAAATTGGCATATTCAACAAAATTGCCATTTGTCACTTCATCTAGCTAAAATTTTTGGTGGCGATTTTCCAAATAAAATGCAGGCCACATGGGGTGACTGCCACCATGTTATCGATGCAAAAATGAAATACTTATGCGATGCAATTCAAAATATTTTTTAATGTAGCATCATTTTGATCTCCAAACTGGTTTTTAAAACGTTAAAGTTTATATGTTGAAAATTAACACAGGAATGCTCAGTGGGAGTATGGAAAGGCAAAAATTCCCAAAATCAAAAATGGATTAAGCTGGGCCCAACTTTTCAGCACAGCCAACTGCCAAGATCATCTACAACTACTGATTGCCAGTAAGACTGGCTTGAGAAATATGTACTATTTTATAGATAAAAACGCTAATAATAAAAGTGCCGGTAAATTGCCGCAAGAACGTCCACTTTCTGTTCCTCTCAATGCCACTGGAAGAAAGCGGTAAGGTCCTAGTGTACCGATACAATAATATTTTTGCTGATTTATCTATTTTGAACCATTTCTCCATTTCTATTTACCATCAAATGTCAATTATTTTCAACAAATATAATATATTATAAAAAGTAACGTATCTCTCCTTTTTGTAAATCATTTAAGAGCAAAAAACCTCGAATTGCTTTATTTCTTCCTATTAACCTTCGCCCTGGTGGGGGGGGCCATTTTGGCCCCCCCCCTGTGGTTTTTCAGCGATAACTCAGAAACCACTTGAGTTAGCGCCCTGAAACTTTGTATAGCTGTTTATTCAACATTTTTACATCATGTCCTGTTTTGGGGGGTTCGGGTCAGGTCAGGTCAGGTCACAAGGTCACCAAAACTGACACCACCTCTAAAAAAGTTCAAAGCTCTCTCAAAGGCACAGCTTTTATCCGATCGATGTAAAATTTACAGTACTTGAAGATGTCACCCAGCTCTACGAAATGGCTATCTCGGATTTTTTATAAATGTGACCTAAGGTCAGGTCAGGTCATCGCTGCTCCCCATTATAAGTCAATGGGAGAATCGAAAAGTAGTTGTTTTTCAGCTAAATCGGGCGTGATTGATCCTATATTTCGTTATTGAAGTGTCTTAGGTCAGCAAATCACAGCCCATGTGAAACCATTTGCTTGTGACCTCGCTGAGGTCACGCTAGGTCATCTCCCTGGTCACCAGAGGTCACCAGCGGTTTTTCTGCACTTACTTGTTATTGAATAGAGATAGAGACTCCGTTCGACGTTTATCGTGTTTGTCTCGTCAATGCGGATCGAATGATATGCAGCATGACCTATTTCGGTAAGGTCATGACCTTGACCTGAGGTCAAATTTTCAAAATGACCTTTCGAGGTCAAACTATATATCATTCGACGCGTCTCGACGAGCCAAGCACGATGGTGCATGAATCGTTTCTCTATTTCCTCGTGAATGCATGCTATAGTTAAAAACATTTTCAACAAAATTTGCCAAGTTGACCTTGCATGACCTCTGTAGGCCAAACCGTTAAGCTGAGGTCAAATCTGACGAACCTTGGCGAAAGATCTTGAAAAGAGCTATCGATTGCTTTTTTCCGCGGCTCTCTAGCTCTTCTAGTTTCCGAGCTACAGCGGAATATGTCCGGCAACACCGAAAACACTGAAATTTGACTTATGATGACCTCTAGCGACCTCAATATTGACCTTAGCGAAAAAATGACCGAAATACTTTCGAACGTACTTGTTATGGTCTTTCGTTTGTTTTTTTCCGCGTCTTCCTAGCCCTCTTCGTTTTCGAGTTAGACGGGGGGGGGTCATTTTGGCCCCCCCCCACCAGGGCGAAGGTGGCTCAGACCCACACCAGGGCGCGGGTTAAACAATTAGGGATGGTGGCCCTTCCCCATACAATGAACAAAATGTTTGAAAACATATTTGTCAGTGTTAAAAAACATTATTTGGCATGGTGGCAAAGTCACCCCTTTTTCAGTTTAACTTTGCCGCGACTCATTTTCTTTAAAATGTATATTTTTATGCAAGATATAAATACGATAATAGCAAAACCCAAAGAGCTAATCTTCATCCGTGTTTTAAACATAGAGTCATCCAAATAAGTTAACAAGTTTAAATAATACAAGCGTCTAAAGTTGAAAACATGGCAGTCACCCCCGTTTACGGTATTATAAATGATGCTTATTATACAGACAGCAATCAATTTCAAAATATGTATTTCCACCAGAACCTAAATGCACACTAAAACACATAAAAAACGAGTGCTCATCGTTATATGGCTTTATTTTTCAAATTAAAAGGGGATTTTTAAGAGAATTTTAGCACCAGTAAGCGTCTTAGATTTTCGGCAACCACTCCATTATAGAATCGGTATGGGTCTTTAGCCTATTCTCACGTCTCACGTATGAAACAAATAACGGGCACTTCATGGCTTCTGATTAGATATTTAAATTAATGATGATATAGGTACCTGAGTTTGTCAGAAAAATTGTAAATGCCTACTCACTATTCGTATTTCCTCACTTTGTTTGACAGAGTTGCGGATCAATCTGTTGTTTCTCTTCCTGCATCTCGATCTGACTTCTGAACCGAGTATTTTTCTTGATATAGCTTTGATATGTAGATTGGGTTCTTCAATCTTTTGAGGAATTGCTTTTTAGCTATAGGTTAGGTAATAGGTACCTATGCTTGAATAAGAAGGAAAATAAGCTGTAACTTGACCTAGTCCAGTTCATGTACGTAATCTTCGAATTTTAGTAGCTCTATCTTCAAGAAAAAATAAGCTATGTCTTGAATTGATCCAGTTAACCGCGCCCTGCTGGGGGGTTGAACACCCCCCTTGTGGTTTTTCGCGAATATCTTAAAAAACGGCGGCGCGGAGCGCCGTCGTTTTTGGTACACCTTATTACATCAATTCTACACATGTTGTGAAAATTTAGACCAAGGTCATTCAAGGTCAGGTCACAGGTCACTCGAAGTGACCTCACCTCATCAAAAGTTTCAATGTCTGCCATTGCTACACTGAGTGGCCGATCGCTTTGGAACTTTCAGCGATTGATAAGGGTAACCGTATCTATGAAATGTATATCTCAGAATTTTGATATCGGTGACCTAAGGTCAGGTCATTTGCGAACTCCCCATTATAAGTCAATGGGAGAAAATTGAAATGCGCCTCTTTTGGACGAAAGTCATTATAAACGCTCCCAATACTGAATTAC